>NC_134269.1:62520314-62823314 GCF_031893055.1 Leptodactylus fuscus
GGGAAGCAGTTTTTTTTTGCCAGATTCTGACACGGATTCTGCATCAAAATCCATCCCAAAAAACCCAGTGTGAACCCAGCTTTAAGGTTAAATGCAGGCATTTTTAGTTTTTGAAATTTATGTTTTTCAATCCCTACTTTCCAAAAGCCATAACTTGTTTATTTTTCTGTTCACAGTGCAATATGAGGGATTAATCTTTGTGGTACATATTGGTCTTTGTAATTGGACCATTTCATAGTCTATATGTATATAGGTTTTGTTTTTACAGCTGAAATTGCACTGTACCTATATTCTGGAGGTCAGTATGATCTCAGTGGTGCCATATCTGAGCCACAGCAGGTGGAGGTTCTGAACACTTCTCACCTCTGAATGGACAATGTCAGAGAGTCTATCACGCTCGTTACCTGCTCCTGAGACCAACCACTTGAGTTTGGGACCCTAATTACATATCAAGCATCAAAAGTAAAAGAGTGATATGCTAATTAGGATCTCTACCATCAAATTAAAAATCCAATTGAACCAGAATCAGTGGATATGGATATATTACCGGATGCAAGGAATTTGCGGAGGTGGCGTAAAGTCCTCTTAAAGTCTAAGTTCTATCAGGGCATCAATTCCTTATCTATTTTTCTATCTAAATTGCAGCTGTAATAATGAAGATTAACAACACTGAGAGCAAATGTCATCAGTAATGACAATCAGATCGGACTTGTGCAGAAGCTACTAATAATCAAGTGACATCAGCTCAATAATTAATTGTATTAATTGATTATTACTGGGAGGCAACAAGAATTGCTGACCCGGAAAACTGTAAAAATCTGTCATGAGAAATCTCACACTAGTAACTGAATATCAGAGGTTTGCTTGCTAAGAGTTTCTGTACTTTAGCACTGTATAATACTGCATACATTTGACTACGTGATGACGATGGTATTGGTTCTTCTGAATATGCAGCCAGCATGTTTTCATGACAGATTGATTTTTGACATGTGAATTTAGACAACGAAGGCTAATCTACCGCTGTCAGAAAAGCAAGGTCAGCAAACTAAGATCAAGTATTTGTAAAATATACATGTGGAAATGCAAAGTGTCAATCGACCTGCATGGATGAGCAAAGCAACAGGGAATGTATCTTAAATCATCCATGGAACTTTAATATTCACTAAATTGTAATTTTTACAGGCTTACTTGTTAACTCTTCCACAGCAATATTCTTAGCATAGGCTATGTGTTAGTTCAGCAATAGTAATGTCAGCACATTACAATATTCATATATGTTTGACTGGATGACCTCACACAATGATAATGCTAACTATAGTGATAGGGAAAAAATGAATTAACTTGAAATTGGCAGCAAAATGCCTTCTGCTAGCATACTGTCCGAAGAAATGTAACAGTGGTAGGATCAGCTGCATACAGTATATAGGCCAACATCTACTAGAAAGAGTATGGTGGAAATAGGTTGTATGCTATTAATCTATAAAGCATTGAACTATTTCACATTTACAATTATTGAAGAGAGCAATTCCCACCACATAAACTATAATCTGGTACAACCCCTGAGGAGCACAAGTCCCTGACAGAACCGCCCATGAGCATGTTCCTCTTGTAAAAAATCATAATTTCCTTAGTCTATACAGATTAAAGTAGATTTAAAGAACCCAAGCATAGGTTTCATTTTCTAGTGATCACCATAACTATTAATAGTCATATACCTCATAATAATGTTACTGTACCTCATTCATTAGACATTCATTAAGACTGGCAAACTCCTTACAGGGCCCACACTAATGGCTTGAATGAAGGATGTCCACAGCCTAGAATTCCTGACTGCCTCCCAGTGGAGGCTTTCCAATCTGTCTGGTCTCAGTGGGATATGGGTGGAGACTTTATTGAAATCTCAATAAACATTGAACCATTTCCTCTTCACAATCATTTTTTTCAATTGGGCATATGGTTATTTGAGTTAGGAAGAGCACAATCCCTGGTTTTTGCTACCTGGAGGCATAGCCTCCACCCATATACTACTACAGCAGCCAAAGTCCTTGGGGCAGCCAGTTATCCAGCTGGATACAACCCCCATTTCAGGCTATGTTTGCCGTCACTACAAAGATTTAGCCCTTACTGGGAACAGTGAAGTCCCCCAATTTTTGAGGAATTTTGGGGTCACACTAGACTAACTTACTATTCTATGGTTCCAACCAGGAGCCCACTGCTTTCCATTTTTGCCTTCCTCTACATGATCTGGTCTCAATGAGATACATACTATATTCTCAGCTAACCAGTAAAATGTAACACTGATCTCTACACAAGATTATAACAAAGTAGTGCGAGAACCAGTTTTCTTTCCTATTATCAATCCCATCAATGGCATAGACAATTGTGTTCAACACCAGATGGGTGAAGATACCAAATGTGCTTTACGACAGTTACAAGAGCATTCTTACTTCAATATTGCTTGGCAGTCCTAGCCTTTCATAAACACTGAACATCAATGAAGACCATCTGTTGAAATTGAGAAGTTATTGTAACTCAGAATTTTCATAGATTTGTGTGATAACTCCATTTATACTCAATGATTAATTTTTATTACTACTTTGATAAGAACTGGCTACCACTTTTATTCAGAGGTTAAAATGGTGGTCCGCTAGGGATAACCCAATTTTGCTACAATGGTCAAAATGTTAGGGCCCATTCACATTTTGGCAAAATACCCGTGTAAAAAATACCCGTGTAAAAATCAGACTCCCATTCACTTCAATTAATTTTTTTTTTACACGATTAAAAAAACACATCAAAATACACATCAAAATACATATCAAAATACACCGGTAAAATGTCATTGAAGCCAATGGGAGTCTTATTTTTACACTGGTATTTTTTACACGGGTATTTTGTTAAAATACACACGTTTACTCGGCCCTTAGTAACAAAAAATAGTAACATAATTTGTGACGTTAAAGAAAACATATGTCAATAAAATACAGCCTATTATTCAGCAATGTTGATCCAGAGGAAGGCAAAAAAAAAACAAAACAGGCAAGTGTCAATTTCCTTATCTTTGGGAATAGATCCCTTCCTGACTATAGTGTATAAGCTCATTGCATGTGTATGCTGATTATATGCCTATTAAATAGTTGTGATCTTTGGTACATTAACAAGCATTCAGGTTCATTGGCGCACTACCACAAGGATAAAGAAGTATTACACCCTAAGGCCGGGGCCCCACGGGGCAGAAATACAGCAATTTGCCGCCGTGGGAAAAATTGCGGTGGTTTACAGTACGGGCAAAGTGGATGGGATTCAAGCGATTGCCATGCCCATTTTGCGGTAAAAACCACCATGCAGACACTCCGCCATTTCCAAAACCGATTTGGAAATCACAGCATGTAAGTTATACCTACGGAAACGCCAGCAGTTTCCCCACAGACATAATTGTAACAGAAAGTTTACGGAGGAAAACTCCATGAACTTTCTGTTTAAAGCACCGCTGGAAGAACTGTGATGCGTTCCTGCCATGGTTTTTCCCACAGCGCTTTATTACTCCGGGATATCCCATGGGACCTTAGCCTTATGAGTCTGGAATGATGGACCCTACATTTATAAATTCAGAAGTTATGGATATGGCATAGATAAATTGTTTTTGCTTAAATTAGTAACTTATTTAAGTTTTGGTAATGAGTCTCACATTCATCAATTATGTGTTAACATAAAAATAGTATTAAATATTGCATTAAAATTAAAGGTTATGTAGATTTTTTTTCAGTAAAATCTTAGGGAAAGCAGTAATGTGGTTGGGATAATACAGTGTCAGATCCATGTCCAGCCCTATAGACAGTCCACTATCCAGTACAGCATCATTGGAGTACAATACAGTAGACCAAGTCAGCAACCAACATGCTCCATTTACTTCCATGGGAGTTCCAACAACAGCAAAGTATGCATGATGGGAGTTGTAGTTTAACAACAGCTGGCGTGCCGAAGGTTGCCGGCCCCTGCAGTAGACTCATAGCTAGGTTTGGATTTGCACTGGGTTGTGTTGAGCTGTGCTGCTCTCTAGGAAATGGACCTGTCAGAAGGATCCAGACCATACACGCCTATCTGGTTTTGCCCTTATGTAAGTCCTTCACAGTCTTCTTTGAAGCTGAGTCTATTTTAATTTGCATGTCCCTGCATTCACTGGTGGAGTTAGCAGTAGTCTATTTATCTCCATGCAGACGCTACTTAGTACATTGATAGTATTATGCAATGTAATTTTCCATGCTCGCTTCTCGGTGTCATCACAGCTGCTTTTAACATAGGGTTTATTTTCTGATGACCTGCGTGTAATTGCATAATCATTGGTGAAAATGTGAATTAGATGTAATCAGCCTTCCATCATTTCAAGGTCAATAAAAGGAAGACCTTTCAGAAATCAGCAATAATGAGACATTTCACCTATCTTTAAAATACTTGGAAATAAAGCGCAGCACGAGAATACCAAAGTGGTCTGGACAGATTATTCTGCCTATTTAGCCTCAGATCAGTGGTCTTCAATTTAGCCATCCAAGTACTCACTCATTACTATACACTGTGAAGAAGTACTTAGATCGGTATCAAATGTACGTATTCCTTCACATTGAGTACTCTCCAGGAAATTTGTAATAAAGAAACAAAGAGATAAGTCCTTTTCTATATCAAACAGCTAAAACACATCTGATGGAAACGGACGGATGTCAAGACACCGAGGTGTTTATTATCCTATAGCAATATTTTGTATGAACAATTAACTCTTATCCAAACCTTTCTTCACCTTGTATAGCAGACTGGTGACTAGTTTTTGGGTTGATATTCTGCATTTTTAGCAGCATTTTTTTTCTGCTTTTTGTTGCCAAAATAATACTACGGCCAGATGTTACAGTTATTCCATAGGAAATAATAACTAGCCTTACACAACATTTATATGGTATTCCTGGTATTATTTTTTATGTTCTACAGGAGTTTTTTTTCAAACTAGATCATACTCTGTGCCTGTGCATTTTTTAATGGATTTTGCTTTAGAATTCATTATAGGGAGAAACACGAAAAAACATTTTAAGGCCGGGGCCCCACGGGCCGGAAATGCCACAATTTGACCACAGCAGAAAAATCGCGGATGCAATCATGCAAATCCCATCCTCACTTTGCGGAAGAAATCACAGCGCAGACACGCTGCAATTTACAAAACCATTGCGGCATGTCAATTATATCTACGGAAACGCCGGCGGCTTTCCTGTAGATATAATGGTAAAAGAAACTCTGTGAACTTTCTCTTCAAAGCGCTGCGGGAAGAACTGTAATGCGTTCATGCAGCGGTTCTTCCCGCAGTGCTTTAGCACTGATTTAACGGCCCGTGGGGCCTTAGCCTAAGGGTAAGTTCACAGGGATATGGCCTCAAAATCCTGACCAAAAAGACGGTTTCCATTGAAATCAATGGGAGCCGGTCAGTTCTTTTTTTTTCAGGAGCCGGTTTGTTAAAAAGAAGCAAGATGCTCATTCTTTCAGGCGGATTCGCCTCGCAACATCCGCCTGAAGACACTCCCACCTCACTAGGCCCATTCATTTGAGCCTAATCCGGAGCGGATACAGTGCACAGCATCCAGTTACCCATGTGTTGGACCAGAACCTGAGGCAGTCTCTACCTCAGGTTAACGTCTAAAAAACCCATGTGAACTTACCCTAATACCCCTCAATGGGTGCCGTTCATTTCCTTTTTCCGCGAGTGGTCTCTTCCCACTCACAGAAAAAAGAAGCGGCATGACTATTCTTGCCACGGTGCAACACTCCCTCCTGACTAGGCCCATTGATTTGGGCCTAATCGGGAGCAGAATGCTCTCATCATTCCCCTCCAGGTCTACTTCAATCTATTTTATGGGTATGTGCAAGTTTGTCTGCTATATATTTTCTATCTTTGCTCTAGCTGTTTTCCTGTATCTTTGACTGAACTTTCTTGTTACCTTGTTATATGAAAACGCACATAGATATCTTACCAGAAGAGTCTTTCCTGCTGGACTACTGGGTGTTGAAGATGGAAATGTGGCCTGAACTTGCCCAGTATGCTCTGGGGTTACATTCCTGTCCAGCAGCTAGTGTCTTTTCTGGACGACTGTTCTGCACTACAGGTGGTGTTGTGACAGAGCTTCGGACAAGACTCTCTACTGACAATGTCGATCGCCTGAGTTTTATAAAGATGAACGAGGCCTGGATTGAGAAGGGCTATAACACACCATTGGCATTATAAAGAAATCGATGTTGTTACAAAATTTCTCATTGATTTTCTGTAGCTCCTCCTGCACATACCTTTTTTTTTAGGTTACAATTTTTCAGAGGCTCATGTGCTTCAATTTTTGGACTGCAATCTACTGAAAAAAATAATAATATAAGGCCTATGCTTCCTTGGGGAGAGGTCACTCATATGACTGAGGCTCGTGTGCTTCAATTTTTGGACTCCATGCTGTGTAGTCATGAAAATATACTGGCTATTCTTACTTTCAAAGAGGTCGTTCATGTGACTGAGGCTCAATTCTTTAATTTTTGGACTGCACGCTACTGAAAAAAAATTATTTTAAGGCCTATGCTTCCTTTGGGAGAGGTCACTCATATGACTGAGGCTCATGTGCTTAAATTTTTGATCTCCATGTTGTGTAGTGATTAAAAAACAATGTTTTATGGCCATTTAAGTGTTCCCTTGCTCTTTCTATGCATTCTAAGAACTTGTATGTGTTTTTGGGTAACTTTTTTTAGATTTTAAAAAACGATTTTAGAAAAAAAAATCCCATTGACTTGCATTAGGATCGGAATTTGGATCAAGATCGGGTTCGAATGGAAAATGATCAGAAATCGGATTTCAAAATCAATCCTAAAATCTCAAAATCGGTTTAATCCTAGTCTTAACAGATTGTCTCCTAACCTTCTATAATGCTCCTTGGGTCTTGATATTCTGTCCATATAACTAAAGGTTAGCCCCGATCAGCGCAATTTGTCATCCTCCTAGCTAATGGATTTTACTTCATCTTGTTCCCAGGTTAGTTTATCAGCCGTATATCAACTACCGTAATCAAACTGATATCCTTCTGCCCATCTGGAATTACTGGTCTTCAATCTAATGTGCGGGATAATCTCTGTACTTTCTAACACTTCACTTTATTCTCTAATATTATTTTTTGCCTGTTTAGTGTCATAGTCATTTCAATGTTTAGACATGTAGGACCCTCTCCTTAACATTGCTATATAGTTTAACATTTCTGCTTGGGTAGCCTTAATATTAACCCTTGCAGCTAGCTCCTTGTTTCCTATACACTAACTGCTGGTATTTATATGCTTCTGCTTTCCCTATGCTTGATGAATTAGGCATTGTTCAAATGTAGTAGAAACACAGCTGACTTTATGTCCAGTTTTTCAGGGAGCATGGTAAATCTGCAACCTATTTATGGTAGTAGCAAAGTGGATGAGATGTTAACAAATCTGACCCATATGCCGCAGAAAATATTTCCATGGAAATTTAGGCTATGTTTACATCTGCACCAACATCTCCATGGGAGACTCCATTGAAGTGTCTACCGAAAATCGGTGAAAGAAAAAGTCCAGCTATACGAAACAGTGGGCTTACCCTAACCAATATATATATATATATGTGTGTGTGTGTGTGTGTGTGTGTGTGTGTGTGTGTGTGTGTGTGTGTGTGTGTTTGTGGGTGTCAATAGTTCAAAACTTAAAGAGAAGTCTTACCAATGTTCATAAAATTCCAACATGTGCGGCATCGCTGTATAGAGTTTCCTATCACTCACTTT
Organism: Leptodactylus fuscus; assembly: GCF_031893055.1. NCBI lineage: Eukaryota > Metazoa > Chordata > Amphibia > Anura > Leptodactylidae > Leptodactylus > Leptodactylus fuscus. The sequence goes on from NC_134269.1 coordinate 62,528,123, forward strand.
AGTCTCTCATACACGCATTGACATTTTGGTTCTGTAAATGGAGACTACTACAAGCCTAGCTGATTCATTGCATGGGTTAATACAAGATTTCCATTGCAAAAAAATTGTCTTAGTATTGTTTGAATTCGGACCTTCCAGATTGTGATATCTGTATAGTTCACACTTTTTAGTTCACACGTTCTCAATTTTACACTGTGTTACATTCCTACGCTGAAATTGACTTGGCAAAAGACAACTTTATCTTGGTAAATGAAGGCAAATGTACACATACGGTATAATCGGGAAGATATATCTTTTCAGCCTAGTAGTTATTGTATTGTTTTAAAGCATTTACTGTGTGCATAAAACATTTTAATAGGTAACCTTGACTATTTTTCCTAAGTACATAGGTAAAAATCAGCAGAACCATTCCATCCATTGTCTGATGTCTGCATATAGTAACTCTGAAGATTGCCAATTCAGCCATTTGGCTGACAGCTAGGGTTGAGCGATCAGGATCTGAAAAGATCGGATTCCGATTGGAGATCGAGTAAATTTCACGATCACGATCGGAATTCCAACCCAATCTTTTCCAGCGGGATCGAGATCGGAGGTTATCTCAAGATCGGCTCAACCCTAAAAGTAACTTTTCCCATAGAGAAGCATTGACTAGAGTTGAGGATCGGAAAAGATCGGATTCCGATCAGTGATCGAGCAAATTTCACAATCGAGATTGGGATCGAGATCGGCTGGAAAATGATTGGAAATCGGATTTTAAAATTGATCTTGAAATCTCAAGATCGGCTCAACCATACTGACAGCTATTCCTCCATCTTACACATGCATGCTAAGTTTAGCTGTGTAAATGTGTTTTGATGGGGAGAGGGAGTAAGTGGCAGCATATCTCACCTGAAAACCAAAGGTTCAGGCATGGTGAAATACAACTACAATTCCTCTCTCTACCAACCTCAACCAACCAGAGCAATACTTATTAATTTAATGTCAGTAGGTACAATATCAGTTGAACTCGCTCACCAGGGTATCAGAAGATCCTCCATCTGACCTTGGTTTTAACAAAATAATGACAACTTACCTTACGTACTTACATACAGTCACCTACTGTACCTCCGGGACTTTAAATATTCCCTTCATCAAAACAAGAAAAGCTTAATATAATGCCATGAAATTTTAAGATAATAAAATCTCTGTAGATGATACAGCAGCACTTGGCCTTTCACATCCTCTAACAAGTCCAGTTCTTTACATCTTTTAATAGCCGCTGCTCCACTGATTCTGGCACACTTGGAATTTTTTCTGTAGCACCCACCATTAGTAATAAGTGCAGTTAGTTTTGGTGCCTTATATCCTATGTAGGCTCTGTATTGTCTGGAGGGCAGTGTCAGGCAAGAGCAGACAAGGGGTGTGGCTCTGAGCTCTGACACTGGCTGCCTCTGATTGGAGCTCTGAATCACACCCCCTGCCTGACACCGCCCATCTGACAGTACACAACTTAAATAGCACATCACGCACCAAAACTAACTGTGCCTGTTATTTGGGAATGGTTGGGGCTAATGCAGCACAGCAATCTGTTCAGCTGCCTTTTCAACAAAGATTATGCTGCAATTACAGTAAACTTGGTTGTGTATATAATCTATATATATAATGGTGTTTAAAAGTTTGTGAACCCTTCAGAATTTTCTAATTATCTACATATATTTGACCTAAAACTACATCACATTTTCACATAAGCCTTAAAAGCACACAAAGAACCAAATCAAACATATATTAGACCTGGACATTTATTTATAGAAGGAATGTATCCAATATCACATATCTGTGAATGGTAAAAGTATGTGAACCTTTGTTTTTAGTATCTGATGTGACCATCATTATCTGATGTAGTCAAATTTATTCAGAAATATAGAAAATTCTGAAGTTTCGACAACCTTTAAGCACCACTGTATAAAGGGCAGGCCCCAGTACAATCATCCCTGGTGGGGTCAGAAAATCCCATCTCACCCTGTTGCTACGGAATCATTCATTATGTGACAAGTGTACTATATGTAAAATAGGACCAAGACATTGCTAAACTGTGCTGCTTAGAACCTGATGGTCATTATACTGACAACAGGCAATAGTAACAAAGACATGGCATTTATCAAGCCAAATCCTTCCTCTTCTCAGTTTGTGTTTTTTCACTTTCTTATTTTAGGAACAAATAAAGCATCCTCTGAAAGTACCTTGGACTGGATTATGGACAAAATCTTGTAAAATCTGTATTAGTTATCCCCAATTCACGAGGTGCAATTTGAAATACCCATTTCGCTGAGTTCACACCTGCGGTTGGTTTCCGTTCTTCAAAGAGAACCCCAATCCACTTAAAAAGCGATTACCCACAGAAACCTGTGAACCCTATGGACTATAATGGGGTCTAGAGATGAGCTAGTAGTGTTCGATCGAGTAGGTGTTTGATCGAATACTACGGTATTCGAAATACTAGCTGTTCGAAGTTTAAGGTTCGATACAAAACCAGCGTTGATTGGCAGAATGCTATACATTCTGCCAATCAACGCTGGTTCTTCTCTTACCTTTAGAAATCTTCTCCGTGCAGCGTCCCCGCGGCATCTTCCAGCTGGAATTCACTCTGCCTAGGCATCCGGCCTAGGCAGAGCCGACTGCGCATGCACGGGCATGCCCTCGCATGCGCAGTCAGCTCTGCTCAGGCGTCAGGGCGGGCAGAGCCGACCGGGCATACGCAGTCAGCTCTGCCTAGGCCCCGATGCCTAGGCAGAGTGAATTCCAGCCGGAAGACGCCACGGGGGCACTGCGCCGGCAGAAGACTTCAAGGAGAATCTAGCCCGACCGTCACTCGTGGACTTGGTAAGTATAATTTTATTGAATTTTGCATACCCCTGAAACGAGCATTTCCCCCCCCATAAACTATAATGGGGTTTGAAATTCGTTCGAACAGTTGAACAGTGTGCGGCTGTTCAAATCGGATTTCGAACCTCGGACATTTTAGTGTTCGCTCATCTCTAATGGGGTCCACCAGGTTTCTGCCCAAAAAATACAGAACAAATAGTCCTGCTTATTAGACTTTTTTCTCTGCATTTTTCAAGCGGATTCGGAGACAGAATCCCTGAATGCAATCCAGGGCCAGATGTGAACCTTTTTGAACCTATTTTTATTATTTAATATCATTTCCTTTTAGAGCACTATTCATTTCATGGTTCTGTACATATGAAAAGGGATTATATAAATAATACAAAAAGTAAGTACAATAAACTAATTTAGTGACCAATTAGTACAATGGGAGAGAGGACTTTGCCCGAGAGAACTAACAAACTACAGGGAAAGCTGGAAAGAAAGTCGGAGACCAGGGGTCTCAAATTCTGCCCAGTAAATGGGATGTACAAAACAAAATATAAACTTGATGGACCACATTCATTTCAAATTCTATTAAATACACAATTATTGTAAATTTGTCATATGAACTATGATAACCATACTACATTACTATAGTAATAGTAAAACCACTGAAGTGTGAACTTACTTTCAATTTGTAAATCCCCTAGATTCTAGTGCCATATATAGTGAGAAGGTGACAGACAGAGTGCTGGAGTCATGGTATATTTCACCCAGATTTCTGACATATGTGTAGTCTAGTGCGGGTCTTGAGTAGGCCTCAGCCCAGGTGTGGGTCCTGGGCTTGTTATGGGCGATAAAAGGCTTCAGAGCCTGCACTTCAGGGAAGGTCCTGGGAGCCAGAGGAAGATCTTCTGTCTGTCCTGAAATGCTAAGAGACTGGTGAGACCTAAGTCTGGTATTTGTTTGTGGGGCTTGTAGTAAGCCACACATATAGTTAGCCTTATACTGTTTAGGGCTCGTTCACATCTGCGGCCCGGTCTCCGTACTTAGGTTTCCGTTTCCTGCCTAAAACACAGGCAGGAGACGGAAACCTGCAGGAGACTTTCTCACCCATTCATTTGAATGGGTGAGAAAGCTGTCCGGCCTGTGCGAGGCAGTGAGCGTTTTGCGCTCTCCGCTGCGAAACCGGGTTTTATAATCCAGACACAGAGTCGGACATGCAGTACTCTGTGTCCGGATAAAAAAATCCGGTTTCGCGGCGGAGAGCCTAAAACGCTCACCGCCGCGCACGGCCGGACCCAGTCTATGGTTTCCGTCTTCTGCCATGCAGAAGACGGAAACCATAGAACGGAGACCCCAAACGCAGGTGTGAACCCAGCGTTACTTAGTGCTCAGACGAGCAGGGTTTTGTTTGATGTTTTTGCCTGAACATAAGGCTGTATCCTACTTTGCTTATTTTTTACCTGAAGAGAAGGTTTATTTATTTTGCTGGTTTTCCAAATAAAGCTGTTTGCACCAGATATTGTGTCCCTGTCTCTGACTGGTTGAGTCCGCACCATTGCTGCTACAGAGCTACCTTCCCCACAATATATATAGTCTGCTGAACCCCCTAGTAATAACATACTGTCCAGTCTCCCAATGCTTAAAAAAAAAAATCTTTCTCTTCTACCAGCTCCGGCACACTACCAGCTGCCTCCTCTTCATCACTCTCCCCCCCCCCCCCAGTGTGACAACATTAAGGGGCTCCATTGCACTCCTCCTTTGGCCTGCAGGTCCACTGATGACAGCCTCATGGGCTACGTGATGGAGACCCCTGTTGTAGACCGTAATTGGCACTTACTTTGGAATTTAAAAACCAAAGTCACTGTTTTAGTTGTAATATCCAATTATTCCATTGCTTTAGATTATACTTTACTACTACAAAAAGAAATAAAAAATTTGGGAAAATAAACTTATCTCCTACATATAACTGGTATTATACAGGGCATATAAAAAGCCCAAAACATTAAATCAGATGCAGATTTGCTTCACCAATAAACACAAATCAGACGTGATGAAAATTATGCAGATGCTATCTGTTCTGTGACATTCCTGATGTTCCCTCTTCTTACCTGAAATGTATATATGATTAGAAGTTTACGTACATGAGTGCCCTTAGTGATTTACTGTAAGTGATTTCTCAGTGTGCAAGCTGTGATAAGGATGATGAAGTATTTACCCTTAAGGCATAACAATATGGATGCATATATCTGCTATGCTACCGGAGAACGCCATGTTATTGCATATTTCTCCTCCTTTCACATAGAATGAATTGGTAAGCAGGACTTAGAAAGTAAATAGTGACCATTATCCCTTATCTTATGTGATCAATTCAGCAGCCTAGGTCATTGTGCATTTTCTAACCAAAGAAACCAATTAAAAATTTAACTTCTTGCCTGAAAAATGCAGTGGTTTTAGTATCTGGACATTAACCTACTACAAACTGATATTCTGTTGTGTTTTTACATACCACTAATTGGAATCATAAAATAAAATCCGAGCCGCTTAAAGCCATATTGGTGCTCTGGGTATCCATTTAATACTTTCTCTGTCTGGGTAAAGGGCATCTCGCTTGCTAATAAGTGTTAAATTGCTGCATCAAATTTTAATAAGCCCTTTAATGCAGCATGGCTGGTGTTCTCTGTCATTTTGTTTTGCGTTATAAATGATGTTATGCTTGTGGTGAATGAAGGAAATATAATGTATTAAAGACAATAGGATGACTTATCTTAAGTTTATAAGATGTTTCCTTTAGCAGTCTGAACATGCCATGGGAATTCCACACTTAAATTGTTAGAATATCACTTTAGTTGTTATTTATTTTATCTTTTGCTACTTGTATCTTCTACTAAGAATAACATACAGTATATGTAACATAAATATTAAACAAAAAAAAAAAAAAAAAGTTAACTTTTCCCACAAATAGCACCAATGCTGGGACCCTCACCTATTATAGTAATAGCAGTTCAATCCCTTGTGTGAACGGAGAAGTAATACCCATTTGTGATTATAATTCCATTTACTTCTAGAGATGAGCGAGTAGTATTCGATCGAGTAGATGTTCGATCGAATACTACGGAATTCGAAATATTCGTACTCAGTCAAATACTACTAGCTATTCACAGTAAATATTCAATTCATAACCAGCATTGATTGGCAAATCAACACTGGTTCTGCAGCAGGCTCTTCTTTGCTAGTTGGAGAGCTGGCAGCTTGCTGTTATGAGGGAGCTGACTTTTTCTCGTAGGAATGCATTGACCAGCGTTGATTGGCCAGTGTACAGCTTTCAGCCAATCAACACTGGTTCTGCCGGAGGCTTGTCTGCAAGGAGTCGGAGTCTAAGATCGGACCACAGCAGTCTCCATTGTGGTCCGATTTTAGACTCGGCCTCCTCACAGACAAGCCTCCGGCAGAACCAGCGTTGATTGGCCGAATGCTGTACACTGACCAATCAACGCTGGTCAATGCATTCCTATGACAAAAAAGTCAGCTGCCTCGTAACATCAAGCTGACAGCTCTCCCGACTAGCAAGGACGAGCCTGCTGCAGAACCAGCGTTCACTACAAACTTCAGTAATAATCTTCTTCACCACAAATCTTCTATCCAGAGTAACTAAACAAATTAACTATATAAAGGATTACCAAAATTGTACACAATTGTAATAAACCCTAAAGTGTGAGAAATACACAAAATATCCCATCCACAAAGGATTTCCGTCCCCTTCACACAACCACCTCCATGATTTCTTACAATTTCTCACATCCACAAATCATAAGACTGTCCCCCACAATTGCAACCTTCAAACATAATCTGAAGACTCACCTCTTTAGAATAGCATGTTATACACATCAGTCCTGTTGCCACTATTCCACTGTACAAGCAATTGTTACCCTCTCCTTTTATCTTCCCTTATACATTGTAAGGCTGTGGGAAGAGTCCTCATTCCTACTTGTATGAGGTTATTCATCTTGTTTTAAGTTTATTGTACTTGTTGCCTGTACTAAGTATGTAAACATCTCCCAAATACACAGTATAAAGGAATTAATGGCACTATGTTAATATAATAATATAATTAGCAAAGATCTTAGTAAATTTTACGCAAAGAAATAATAAAATCTATTAACTCTTCTAAGACCACATTCATTTTGTTTTGTACAGATTTTTTCATGAGCGTTAGGAAAGAATATTACAATGAACACCAGAAAAAAACCTAAGTAGTTATTAGTCAAATAATGCCGGAATAGAATTGTATAATGTGTTTTATTACTCATAAATTGGACACCTTTTAGAAGAAATGAGGGAGAAAATGCTGTAAGCAAACATCACTAACCTGGTGTAATAAACAATCCACAACATTCTCCTGACCTCCGGTCACCCTGAGAATCTCAATATCATTTGCTACATGAAAAGCTTGGACAGTATTAACGCTATTAGACTTTACTGCGACAAATAAATCCTTCACACAGCCATGTATTCTTATCTGCTGCATTAATCTGCTATTTTCTGTCTGCTATGAAGTGTAATATAATATAATATAATTTAATATATATATATATATATATATATATATATATATATATATATATATATATATATTCTCTGTAAACCCCAGAGATGGTTGTGCGTGAAAATCCCAGTAGATCAGCAGTTTCTGAAATACTCAGACCAGCCCTTCTGGCACCAACAACCATGCCACATTCAAAGGCACTCAAATCACCTTTCTTCCCCATACTGATGCTCGGTTTGAACTGCAGGAGATTGTCTTGACCATGTCTACATGCCTAAATGCACTGAGTTGCCGCCATGTGATTGGCTGATTAGAAATTAAGTGTTAACGAGCAGTTGGACAGGTGTACCTAATAAAGTGGCCGGTGAGTGTATATATATAGTCAGGGTCTGGGGTTGCTAGGTGGGGTGGCATAGACACACAAGTCCAGTTTCTTTAGTCCAAAACAATAGTAGAGTTTTATTTGCACTCAAAAAAGGTAGTGTAGTACGATACAAAAATAAATACCTGCCCGGCTAGGCTCTAACTAAACATAGAATCGGTTACCTCACCTAGAATCACAGAAATCAAAATCCAGTTGAGTCATTCAGGACACAGCTCCAAAAATATGACCTCTCTCTTTCGCTCTCCAGCCAAGCCAAGCTCCCAGTCTGCTGCTGGAGCTGACTTCTTAAGCTTCCTTGACGAGGAGACTCTCAACAGCTGAGTTGCTGCCGGGACATCCCCAAAGTGTGGACTGGAGGGGGATAGAATGACAGGTCCCACTACCAACCTACCTGCCATTCCTAAAAAATCCAGCCCAGTAACCGGAACTTTGAAATAACACTCAGCAGACAGAATTATCTGCTGAGAAACATTCTTTCTGGAGTTTTCTCATCTCACCCACCTTAGTAGTCTGGGTGAGATGTACACCCCCTCCATTACCTGGCCGGCCATCGGCTTACATATCCCCCCCCCCCTTCTTCTTCAGACCAGAGGGCTGGGCATTTGTTGCCATCATACAATGGACCCTTGACAGGGCATCAGCAATTCCCAATGATTTTCCGTGTCTATGCTCCACACTGAAAGAAAAATTTTGCAAGGATAGGAACCATCTGGTAACTCTGGCATTTCTGTCCTTATTAATTTTCATCCATGTAAGGGGAGCATGGTCAGTTATTAACTTAAATTTTCTGCCCAGGAGGTAGTACCTCAGGGCATTCAGTGCCCACTTAATGGCCAAGCATTCCCTTTCCAATATGGCGTAGTTTTTCTCAGCGGGAGACAGCACTGCTCCTAGACCTGCACTTGAGACATCTGTCTGCACCAGGAACTCCTTCTTAAAGTCAGGAGCTATCAGCACTGGCTGCTGGCATAGAACTTACTTTAACCTCTGGAACGCCTTCTCTGCCTCTGGTGTCCAGTGAATCATCACTGACTTCCCACCTTTCATCAGGTCAGTGAGAGGAGCTGCAATAGAGGCAAAGTTTGGCACAAACCTCCAGTAGTTTATATATATATATATATATATATATATATATATATATATATTGTCACGGAGCAAAGGTATACGTCTTCCTCCGGAAGGTCTTTTGAATCAACACGGACGCAAGAGGTCGGGAGACAACAGCAATTTATTGTAATCCACAAAGTTAGTAGCCGGCGGCGGTCACATCAACCGTAATAACAATAAGTCCACAGAAGTCACAATCCAATGATAACTTTGGTTCCTTGGTCCTGTAACTAAATTCTGGCTCTCTGCAGAGCTGTGCACAGGCCGGCTAACCCATACTAACTGCAAGCTACAACTATATACTAAGACTGTTACTTCCTCTATCTGTGGGTGGGGAGGGCTGAGTCACAGATCCTTCCCCCCTCACCTATACCAAGGAGAGCAGACTCCCTGTCTCCTGTGGACAATGCACCGTCCAACATCTTCTTGGAGACACTGATCAGATTATCTCCACCCATTGTCCTCACTGGTCCTCACTAGTTAGAGGTATTTGCATACAATGTGCTAACACACTAGACCCCAATCAGCCAACTACACATTGATGTATACAACAGGTTAGAGAATACATTCCACATGAAATATATATTACACATTGCCTATAGTATAGACTCTAACCATCCCGTGACATATATATATATATATATATACCTCCCAACTTTTGAAGAGCCGAAAGAGGTACAAAATTTAAAGGGACAAATTTAGCCCCGCCCACTTTTGTGTTTACTCCGCCCACTTCTTAATTTTTCATGTGCCCGCACACAGTATAATCCTCCTACAGTCACCTGTAAATTATATGTCCCCCCTTTATCTCTCCCCCAGTTTCATATACACCCTTCATCTGCCCCCAGTTTCATGTCCCCCTTCCATCTCTACCCCCAGATTCATGTCCCTCCATCTCTACCCCCAGATTCATGTCCCTTCCATCTCTGCCCCCAGTTTCATGCCCCCTACATCTCTGCCTCCAGATTCATGTCCCCAATCTCTGCCCCCAGATTCATGTCCCCCCATCTCTGCCCTCAGATTCATGTCCCCTCCATCTCTGCCCCCAGATTCATGTCCCTCCATCTCTGCCCCAGATTCATGTCCCCCATCTCTGCCCCCAGATTCATGTCTCCAAATCTCTGCCTCCAGATTCATGTCCCTCCATCTCTGCCCCCAGATTCATGTCCCCCATCTCTGCCCCCAGTTTCATGTCCTCTCCATCTCTGTCCCCAGATTCATGTCCCTCCATCTCTGCCCCCAGATTCATGTCCTCTCCATCTCTGCCCCCAGATTCATGTCCCCACATCTCTGCCCGCAGTGTCATGCCGTCCTCTCCATCTCTGCCCCCAGTGTCAGGCCGTCAGCCGCATATGAGTTGAAATCGGGACAGATCTGAGTTGAAAATCGGGACATACCTCCCTCCAACCGGGACTGCGGGACATGTCACCCAAATCGTGAATGTCCCGCGGAAATAGGGACGGTTGGGAGGTGTATATATATATATATATATATATATATATAGCTAAATTTCAGAGTTGCACATAGGTGATAAGAGTATAAACATGAACTTTCTACTGTTTTCAACTTGGTCTAACCTACAGTAACATATGCACTGTGAGGGTGGCACATGCACACAAATATACTATAGAAGAAGTCTGGATTCCCTTGGATTTCAGACACATTTTGAATCCATTTACATGGAATTTTCTGGCATGGATTTTGACACGAGGAAAAAGGAACCCATTGAAGTCAATGGGAGGCTTTTTTCCACGCGGATTCTGACACAAATTCCGCGTCAGAATCCGCGCCAGAAAACTCAGCGTGAATGAACCCTTCAGAAGATAGGAGGGGGAAGGCTGACAAATGAAGCTTTGCAATCATGCGTACCCAGGACCGTGACTACAGACTACCTGAGGCTACCTGAGGCTAATTTTCATATGCCGAGATGACTTTTTAAAGGCAATAACTTAGGACTGACAGGTTCCATTTAGGAGATATAATTTTATTGATATCTAACAAATAGTAAGAGATTTTCTTGAAGAACTGTTGTGAACTGCTTTATTATCATTCATTATTGCAATTGTTGTGTCTGAAAAAACACCAAGATTACAGTACATTAACCATTGGAATGAGCACAGGAGCAGACAATAGAAAATCAAGAGTTATATCTACAGTGCAGTAGAGTAATAGTGCTTAGAACAGCAGCGAAGAAGTAAAGGTATTACAGTAGGATTGCTATATATCTAAATTACCTGGTGCTGGGACCTGAAGCTCCTGCTGAGTGATACTTATCTTTCTGAGTGGTACAGCTAATAATTGTGTGTCTACAACAAGATGGCTACTACATTGTAAGACCAGAAGGAAATAGAAGTTGTTTGAAAGGTAGAGGTTGAGCATTCCTTAGATCACAAGTAAGGCATACAAGTGGATCCTTAACCAAGTCAAAGCTTATCTTCCCTATGAAGCCTAAATAAGCTAACAGAAGTTCCCCAAATTTTGGTCATGTAATAAGAAACTTCATTTGAAGAGACTATTGATAATTCTATATGACCAGAAACGTTGAAAGGAAGAAGAAGCTGGTAAAAAAATAACTACATAAAACATGAACATTCCAGACAATTGAAAACTCTATCCATGTGATAATGGGACTTGAATTCACTTGAAAGAAATAAAAAAAACCACCTTTAAAGGGGTTATCTAGGTTATACAAATGCAGTTTTTTTTGTCTTTTTTTTAGTAATTCAATTGAAAAAATGAACCCCATAGATTATCTTTAGAGATGAGCGAACACTGTTCGGATCAGCCGATCCGAACAGCACGCTCCCATAGAAATGAATGGAAGCACCTGTGACGCTGACTTTGCCGGCGGCCGGCCGCTTAACCCCCCGCGTGCCGGCCGCTTCCATTCATTTCTATGGGAGCGTGCTGTGAGCGTGCTGTTCGGAACAGCTGTTCCAAACAGTGTTTGCTCATCTCTATCTTGAGTCATTACAAACAGAGTGAACTTTTTCAAGTGTTTCTTTCTGTTGCTGTTGATAATTATGGCTAACAGCCAAGAAAAACCCAAAAGTCATTATCTCAGAAAATTAGAATATTATACAAGACCAACTGTAAAAAAAATTATTTAACACAGAAATGGTGGCCAAATGAAAAGTCTGTCCAGTAAATGCCCTCAATACTTGGTGGGGGCTCCTTTTGCATGAGTGATGGCATCAATGCAGCAATGTGGTATGGAGGCGTTCAGCCTGTGGCACTGCAGAGGGGTTATGGAAGCCCAGGTTGTATGATAGCAGCTTTCAGCTCGTCTACATTGTTGGGTCTGGGGTCTCTCATCTTCCTCTTGACAATACCCCATAGGTTCTCTATGGGGTTTAGGTCAGGTGAGTTTGCTGGCCAATCAAGCACAGTGATACTGTGATTAGTAAACCAGGTCTTGGTACTTTTGGCAGTGTGGACAGATACCAAGTCCTGTTGGAAAATGAAAAGTCCATCTCCAAAACGCTTGTCAGAAGAGGGAGGCATGAAGTGCTCTAGAATTTCCTGATAGACGGCTGCACTGACTTTTGTCTTGATAAAATACAGTGGACCTACACCAGCAGATGACATGGCTCTCCAAACCATCACTGATTGTGGAAACTATACACTAGATATCAAGCAGTTGGACTGTGTGCATCCTGTCCGCTCTTCCTCCAGACTCTGGGACTTTGATTTCCAAATGAAATGCATCTGAAAACAACACCTTTGACCACTGTGCAACAGTCCAGTTCTTTCTCTCCTTGGCCCAGCTAAGACGCTTCTGACGTTGGCTATTGGTCATGAGTGGCTTGAGATATGGGATGTGACACTTATAGTCCATGCCCTGGATACGTCTGTGTGTGATGGCTCTTGAAGCACTGACTCCAGCAGCAGTCCACTCCTTGTGAATCTCCCCCCAAATTTATGAATGTCCTTTTCTTAATCCTACCAAGGCTGTGGTTATCCCAGTTGCTTGTGCACCTTGTTCTACCACACTTTCTTCTTCCACTCAACTTTCCATTAATATGCTTTGATACAGCACTCTGTGAACCATCAGTTTCTTTAGAAATGGCTTTTTGTGGCTTACCCTCCTGTGCAATGTGTCAATGACTGCTTTCTAGACATCTGTCAAGTCAGCAGTCTTCCCCATGATTGTGTTTCCTACTGAACCAGGCTAAGGAACCTTTTTAAATGCTTAGGAAGCCTTTGCTGCTGTTTTGGGTTAATTATTCTAATTTTCTGAGGTAATGGCTTTTGGGGTTTCCTTGGCTGTAAGCCATAATCATCAACATTAACATAAATAGAAACTTGAAAAAGTTCACTCTGTTTGTAATGACTCAATATAATATGTGTTTCACTTTTTTCAATTGAATTACTAAAAAAGGTTACTTTTTGATGATATTCTAATTTATTGCACTTGTATATCCTATAATACATATCCTGTTTAAATTCGGCACCATTTATCTGATTTTTTTCAGGTCATTGATCCAAGATATGAGGTATTCATTAGCAAGCTTACACCTCCCTGTGAGCAGTTCAGTCAGCAAAGAAAACTTCAAAGTAGCATGTGACCAGCTTGAGTTCACAGAGTTTCCACCCCTACCTCCTTTTTTTCCCTCTACCCTCCGTCTTATCTTGTTTGTCTCATGCTTTATTCCTAGGTGTTTTGTTCCTGGTCTGTATTTGCTATGTTTTCCCATTTGTACCAAAGTCATATTGATTGTGTCTATACTTTCAATGTAAGCTTTCACTCTGTATTGATTTGATATACTTCGCTATGCTGAGGTCCCTTTCTGATTTTCTCATATGATTTGTTGTATTATTCAATAACATTTTAATAAACATACAATAGAGCATCTTTTCTTAGAACTCTGCATTATGGTGTTCTTTTACTTTTCCTAAAGAAAATGTACAAAAAAAACTCCATAGCTGACATATATTGTTAGCATGATTTATGCCAGATATCTGACATACGTGATATTAAATATTATGGGGCTGATGATCTGCTCCTACATACCTACTTCACACCTCCTTTTTTAGGATAGTGGTGAGAGCAGCATGAAAAAATTGTACATTTGTTGTAAAAAAAAAATTATGCCCTTTACATTATAAAACTGTAGTACAAGGAATAACAAATCTGCCTCATTGTCTGTAATTGGGTCCATTGGGTATCCATTGTTTTACCCCTGTGATCAATGGACAAAAAAGTCCCACTTGGAAAACTTTCTGCAACTTTAAATGGTCTCTGCAGGAGAGAGTCTTGGAAACAGATGTCAACGTTGCCCTATAGGGATAAATTGGAGCCTTACAATGCATTAAAAAACAAGAATAACATATAAGGAAAATGTGTGACGTGCCCCACCGGAGACAAATCCAACGCGTGCCCACCAGGAAGCGGGGCGATCGGGGGGGGGGGGGGGGGGGCACACACCATACAGAATAACATAGAAACACAACACCCTACAACAGCTTTAATCATTTAGTATGCAGAATATTTGCCCTGTACAACTCCTTAAAAGGAATGTGTTGCCAGAAAATAATCAAATTTTTTAAACAAGTTTTATATGAAACATATTTTTAAATAATTTTTGGTGAGATTTTTAAATATATTTCTATGTTATTATTTACACAAAAATTCCTAAATATGCAGCAACTCTGATTTTTTTCACTAGGCAATATAATACGCTGAGACTTCCTGTTTTCTGTAGATATCTTTGCCTCATCCCTCTCGCATATCAGTACACTAAGATATCATGTATATGAAGATAAGACAGAATTCACCAGTCACAAAAGAATTTATCCACTTACATCTCACAGTTTGTTCATTGCCCTCTCTACACTTGACCTCTGCCCAGGTCACATACCTACAAAACTCTCCCAAACAAGGGAATATAGTCTGCTCCAGACCAATTTTGTCTGAGGCCGATGGTTCTTCTATAGGAAACAGGAAATCACAGAATGTTTTAGGCTTAGTACGGATTCACATCAGCGCCCAATCTCTGTTTTGCAGGTTTCCTTTTCCTACCTGAGAAACTGGACAGGAGACGGAAACCGACAGGCAGTTTTCAAACCCATTCATTTGAATGGGTTTGCAAAGTGAGCGCCCGTGAGCGTTTTCTGCTCACCTTTTTTTTTTTAATGGACACAATGTCAGACATGCAGGACATTGTGTCTGGCTAAAAAAAACAAACAAAAAAAACGGTTTCACCGCCGTGAGCAGAAGACGCTCACGGGCGCTCACCAGTAGACAGTGAATTCCAGGTTTCCGTCTCCTGTTGAAAGTTGTGCTGTGATTGGTTGCTAAGACAGTTTTGCTTTTAGAAAGTTTTAATAAATCCACCCCTGGAGTTCAATAAGTAGTTATTTTCTTATTCTGCTGGCAGGATTTAAGAGCTATAATAACATTGTACTGAACACAAGTACACACAAAGGATAAATGTCTCAATCTCATTGTTTGTATTCACTGTAACTACAAGTTCTGCTTAATGTTTAATTTACCTATTAAATAAGAAGAACTTTGTGACTTCATGGAAATAGAGTAAATCTGAAGGTGACAGTTAAAAGCTAATTGGATTCCTACAAGCCTTCCCCGTCACTGTTAAGTTTGACTTCTGAGGGGAACATTGGTTTATACCTTACGGCTATAGCTCTTGAAAGTGAATGTGGCATACTAGTTTTTAGTAGCTTGGTTTAGATAGTAACACGTGTTAGATTTAATTATAATTTTTTTAGATCTTAAACCTTAGTTTAGAGATGGAAGTATACATTAGTTCTTTTTTTATCCTATTAATATTATAAAGGTGAAAGTTTGTGAGTTTGGATGTTTGTGGGTTTGTATGTTTGTATGTTTGGATGTTTGTTACTCAATCACGCAAAACCCGCTCCACCGATTTGGCTGAAATTTTCCACAAACATAGTTACTACACTCGATTGCGCAATAGGCTACTTTTTGTCACAATAGCGCACATACGTTTTTCCCAGGACCCCCACAAAACCCAAACTCACATCATTATCTCTGCAATCTCACACACTTTGGACCATAGCAAGCCACAAAATTCATATTACCCTCTACAGCAGAGGTCAGCAACCCCTGGCACACGTGCCAAGAGTGGCACTCCTGTCATATTTCACTGTCACGCCAGCAGCACAGGACCTGCAAGAGTTACATGAAGTCCGAGTCTTCAGTGCTGTGCTAGAG
The DNA here is from genome assembly GCF_031893055.1 of Leptodactylus fuscus. Taxonomy (NCBI): domain Eukaryota; kingdom Metazoa; phylum Chordata; class Amphibia; order Anura; family Leptodactylidae; genus Leptodactylus; species Leptodactylus fuscus. Next base: position 62,544,203 of record NC_134269.1, read on the forward strand.
CTGAGGCATAAGGACACTCCCCTTTGAGAGGGGTGCAGGCAGGGCCGCACCTCTAATGAGGCGACCTGAGGCGGTCGCTTCGGGCGGCACACGGGAGGGGGGCGGCACACGGGCGACTTTTTTCTTTTATTACTTTTTTTTTGCTTCGAACAAGCGCAGGAGAGCTGCTTCTCTCTGCGCTGGTTCAGACGTCTGCGTAGGCAGCGTCACTAGGCCGCCTATGCACGCTGATACGTACTCAGACTTCTAGGTATCAGCGTGGGCGGCGTCATTACGTGATGACGCTCGCTGATACCTAGACGTCTGAGGACGTATCAGCGTGCGTAGGTGGCCTAGTGACGCCACTTACGCAGACGTCAGCCTGCAGGAGAAGAGGATCGCGGAGGCGGCGGGAACAACAACAAGATCGGTGAGTATAAAAACTTCTTTTTTTGTTTTATAATAGGCCGCTATCTGCTGGAGTATCTCCAGCAGGTAGCGGCCTATTTACCTGCCTCCCTAGACCTGCTCACTGCCGCCCCCGCTTCCGCTTGTACTATAGGCCGCGGAGGCCGGCAGTGAGTAGGCCCGGGCAGGCCGCGATCCCACTACCGCCATTATTATACCCGGGGGTCTTTTCAGACCTCTGAGTATAATAATCGGAGCCCCAGGGGAGCTGAGGGAACATAATAAACAATGTTACTCACCTCTCCGGGATCCGATGTTACTCCTAGCAGGCTTCGGGCCTATATGGTAATGCCCAGACGTCACGTGGTCTAGATTATTACCATATAGGCCCAAAGCCTGCCCTAGCAGTACCATATAGGCCCGAAGCCTTTGCTAGTAGTAATAGCCTGTTACTGCTAACACAGGCTTTGGCCTGTATGGTACTGCTAGGGCTTCTGGCCTATATGGTAATATTCCAGACCACGTGACGTCTGGGCATTACCATATAGGCCCGAAGCCTGCTAACATTAAAGAGGACCTTTCATGGGTTTGGGCACAGGCGGTGTTATATACCGCTGGAAAGCTGACAGTGCGCTGAATTCAGCGCACTGTTGGCTTTCCCGATCTGTGCCCCGGGTGAAGAGCTATTGGTGCCGGTACCGTAACTCTTCACAGTCAGAAGGGCGTTCCTGACAGTCTGTCAGGAATGTCCTTCTTCCCAGCAGCGCCTATAGTGCTGTGCTGTGTGAGCGGGGAGGAACGCCCCCTCCCCTCCTGATAGTGCTCTTCTATGGACGAGTACTGTGAGCAGAGGGAGGGGGCTCACACAGCACAGCACTATAGGCGCTGCTGGGAAGAAGGACATTCATGACAGACTGTTAGTAATGCCCTTCTGACTGTGAAGAGTTACGGTACCGGCACCAATAGCTCTTCACCCAGGACACAGATCGGGAAAGCCGACAGTGCGCTGAATTCAGCGCACTGTCAGCTTTCCAGCAGTATATAGAACTGTCTTTGCCCAAACTCATGAAAGGTCCTCTTTAACATCGGGTCCCGGAGAGGTAAGTAACAGTGTTTATTATGTTCCCTCATCTCCCCTGGGGCTCCGATTATTATACTCGGGAGTCTGAAAAGACCCCTGAGTATAATAATAGTTCATGGGTGTGCAACTGTGGGGCATAATAGAGCTTGAAGGTTCCACTGTGGCCCCATAACCTCTATTATGCCCCACAGCAGCCCCGCTGCAACCTCTATTGTGCCACTGTGGGGCATAATATAGGCTGCAGGGGCCGCTGTGAGAGAATTGAGGAGTCAAAGATGTCTATGTTTCAAACTTTACAGAGTCAAGTCACAGCTGAAAGAAGTGGTCATGGCAGTCCAAAGGGAAGAGACTGGAAATGTGGGGAGACGTCTCCTGTGAGTATTACTGCATTGTATTTATTGTAATGTCCCCCCCTCCCCGCTGTCCGTCCAGGGGGGGGGCGTCTTTCGATCGTCCGTCTCAGGCAGCAGAGAGGCTAGGTTCACCACTGAGTGCAGGAAACCCAGGGGGTGGAGCTTAATCGCTCAGGTCTGTGCCTGCTATAGTGATAATTCCTCCCGCCATCTGCATTCTGCAAACATTCCCCGAGGAGGAAAGGAGCTGCTAGCAAAGTGAAACTGAAAAACACACAGGTACATAGGATTACTATTCTCATTAATGTCAGGCATTTGGGGTTATTAGTTTAGTGTTAGTAACTCCATGTGCCTCACATTAATAGGAATAAACCCCATCATGTCCCTCATATTAACCCCTGTGTGCCTCATATTAATAGGAATAAACCCCATCATGTCCCTCATATTAACCCCTGTGTGCCTCATATAAAGGTTAGTAATATGTGAGACATATGGAGCTACTAATAAAAGACCTCAATAATGAAGATACTTAATTATTACCTCCAAGTCTCTCACATATCAGTAACTCTTACACAGGGGTTAATGTGAGGGACATGATGGGGTTAATTGCTATTAATAAGAGGCACATGGAGTTACTAAACTGTCATGCACAGGGACAGACTTTATGTTGCTTGCTCAAGAGTATCCTGTGCCCAAAACTTACATGTACTGGCGGAAAATAACAAATCATACAATGTCGTATATCCAAGTATATTCACTTGAAATACCTCTGTCCCAAAGACACTATGTACAGTTTATACCAACACCGTATAGCAGCTGAAATACAAATTACATTCAACACAAAAGTCTCACGTATTCTCAGAATTATAGCAAAAACAAGATACAAAGTTACATTTCATATCCCATACCTTATACACAGTACGAAAACCTTACCCGCGCCTGTATATACCCACTTCTACAATCACCGCAGACGAAGTCGCGGGTACCAGCTAGTATATTCATATTTTCCTGGTACATTTTAGGGTTAAAGAGGTTTTCCAAGCTAAAATTACTGATGACCTGTCCTAAGGATAGGCAAACAATATCAGATCAGAACCCCTTCCGATTAGCTGTTCCCAGCAGGTCATACACAGAGAATGGAGCTGGAAGCAAACAGCTCTGTTCTCTGTGTAATGGCTGAACCGAGTCACTGCATTCAAGTCAATGGGAGCTGATCTGCCCGTAAACAGAACTGTCTGCTTCCTGCTCCATTATTTGTAGAACAACTGATTCATAAGGGTGCTGAGGGGTCAGACCGTCACTGAATTGATACTGATGACCTGTCATTCGGGTACAGTAATAGCAATTATGGAACCAGACAGATCACAAAAAAAGATTTTAGATAGGTTTTCTAAACTTCTAGGACTAAAGAACTCAAAATGTACCCACTCAAAGTCCTTTCAACATGAATGTCAATGAACTACAGTAAACCTCAGCATATTTCATGTCAAAAGTAGAAGACCTCTGAACCCTCTTTTTTATGCAACAATCCCAGCCTTTACCCATCAGTGCACAGTGATGGTTGCACATGTATGTTTATCAATGCTACAGCGGTTGCTTTATAAAGACAACCCCTTTTTAAAAACTGAGCTATAGGTCTAATCTGGCACTTCGAGTTGGGTTTCAAGAACTGGATACTTCTTTATAATGTTCAAATATCTCTATAGGAGCATTGCTTCATTCAACTTAATGACTGTCTGTGTAAGACATTGATATGCAAGGTGCACCACCACATAAGATGGTCTTACCACGCGCCTCTGTTTTAGTAAATAGGGCAGGGATACAATAATAATAATATAATAATAATAATAATAATAATAATAATAATAATAAATAATACGTTTTATTTATATATCTCCAACATATTCCGCAGCTCTTTACAATTAGTAGGGTTCAAATACAGACAGAAAGATACATTACAAAGAAAGTCATTTCACACAATGGGACTGAGGGCCCTGCTCGCAAGAGCTTAAAATCTATGAGGTAGAGGGGGTGAAACAAGAGGTAGCAGGGGCGGAATTGCTTATACAGTGGTCAGGCAATTTTGTAATAGAGGTGACTGTCATTATACAAACATAAAACTTTATGAGCCAACACCCGTCAGGTCCTTTAACATGTGGATGGAGCTTGGACATATAGAGTTAGCCTGACATGGCATCATATCATGTGGGGTAATGTAGGAGCTGGAACAGAGGAGGGTTAGATTTTGGGGATTCTAATTACGGTACGGAAGAGTTTACATTAGGAATTGTGATAGGCCTGTCTGAAAAGATGTGTCTTTAGTTTGCACTTGAAGATGTAGAAATTGAGAGTTAATCTGATTGTCCGGGGTAGAGCATTCCAGAGAAGTGGTGCAGCTCGGGAGAAGTCTTGTATACGAGCATGGGAATTTCTGATAATAGAGGATGTAAGTGTTAGGTCATTGAGTGAACGGACAGAACGGGTTGGGCGGTAGACAGAGATGAGGGAGAAAATGTAGGGAGGTGCTGTTATGGTTTGGGGATCCCTGACCACGGACTGGCCCCGGACTGATAACTTCTCAGTACGGTACAGGAAAAACATATATAAAAACCAACAATAATAAGTATGAGCAGTTTGGACTTCTAGTGTGGATCCTCCTACACCCTGCCTCGCACAACTAGAAGTAGCCGTGGGCCCGACTAACTTGCCTGAAGGGGCATGAGCACAGCCGGAGAAGTAGCTAACCTGCAAAGGGAAATAGAGCCCCTGTCTAGCTTCACGTTTACGAAGGAGAGGCAGATACAGAACAAGCCCCCCACAGATGTCCAGACTTGGACTAACGGTGAACGTGAGTACACAAAACATAGGAAGAGAATAAACGTGAAACACAGAATAACTGAACTAAGCAAGGGATAGGGAAAAAACCCCTACCAAAATTCCAAACTTCCAAACAGAAAAATACCTAGGGCTCGCTGCGCCCGGAACACTATGTCTGGATACAAGCTCAATACTTAGCGAACAAGTCCTATGTGAACAGGAGCAAGAAACTGGATGGGCCAGGATGCAGATGGTAGCCGCTTCAGACAACAGACATTCACTGAGAACAGGAACAGACGTTTAAGACCGGCATCAGATAGTATGTGCAACAGTCTTATATAGTAAGGAGAAGGCCTCGCCCATGACCTGTAAAGTATTCAGCACTGCAGAGAACTTAACCCCTTCAGAGGCCAAGACACACCAGGCACTGATCCATCAGGCCACTCACCACGTGATCCACGCCCGAGTGCCAGAGCAGAAACTGCATGTCTGGTGTGAACATTCCCCTGCCGTGCATCAGGTGGTTCACGCACTGAATGTCGTCCGGACACTCTGCGCCTGAACCTAACAGGCCGAGACTGCTGAGACCGGGTCATAACAGGTGCGGCATTATGGAGAGCCTTGTGGATGAGGGTGATAACTTTATATTTTATTCTATAATGAATAGGCAGCCAATGTAGTGACTGGCACAGATGGGAGGCATCGCTGTAGCGTCTAGACTGCCATGCTGCTGTAACACACTGAATTTCCCCATGGTAGGACTATTAAAGGATTATCTTATTTTGTATTTCTGACCCTCGGTTTGTTTCTGGCTATTCGTTTGTCTGCTGATTTTGCTTTGATGTCACCACTCAGTACTGAACCTTGGCTTTTTATTTGATATATGTTTTGTTTCCTGATTCAGCCTCTGACAATCTGTCCATTTGCTTGGACAGTTATTTTCCTGTTTCAGATGTGCCCTGTAAGTTAATGGTGGTTTTAGTTTTGTTTTCAAATCATGGAATGTTTATTTCATGTACAGTTTCTGGTGATGATAACTTGGTCCCTCAAATTCAGCAAAGTCCATCTGGCCTTGTGGTTGGTGCAGGTGAAGGTATTTTAGGTCTGGGTCCATCTCAAATCACAGTACTGATTGAAATAGCTTGTTCAGTTTTAATTATGGTACTTTGTCTGGGTGACTGTGCAGTCACTGTGCATATTATATGCCATTGCAGATTTGTTGGTGAATTCAGCCCACTTTTAGTTTTCTTGGTATCTTTCCCCATTGCAGGGATATCGGTGACATTAGTTTGCCTACTAATATCACTGTGTTCTTAGGGGATATGGGGGCGGAAGTCTTGCAACTCAGTGTCATTGCTGATCAGTGGGGAACAGCCATCTGAGAGGATACTTCTATAATCTGGCACTGTGAATGACACTGACATTGAACTGTAAGGTCGGCCCTCTCAAAGTACAGTAATATCCATAGCCGACACTAATGGAACCGAAAGATCCTCTATACAGGAGGTCATAATCATCTCCAATAAGATTGACACCATAAAAAGAGCCAGTATAGGAATCAGCATAGATACAGCGTACAGAACAATAAGGGGTGACCATGACTCAACCATGCAGCAGATGGGTGGGTCCACTAATGGATACCTGAGCAGATTATTGAGACAGAATAACCATCTGTCAGTAGAAAGACATCAGCCATGGTGACAGACATTGCATGACCCCATCTTAGTGTTTCTGAAGACCTTCCATGTACTCTGGAAATAATCTATTACAAACAATATTGACCAATATGACTGTACACGTTTCACTATGGCCTTGATGATTCACTCATCATATACAGAACAGTTGGATCTGAGCATTATACAATTCTCAAATTATACAATTTAACACTAACTATTGGACTTGTGCTAAACTGAGCAGCTTGTGTTGTCTGCACTGTGCCACATATACATGTACTGCATGCTTTCATCCAAAGAAACATGTAATTTCTACAATTTCCACCTCTAGCGACATTTGAACAATCTGGTTTCTTCTTGAGCTTAATATCACACCTCCTCCTCAGTACGTTGTGAAATATCTCTTATTTACACATATGAAAATCTCATGCTGCAATTCATGTAGAGGTAGATGTCAAGTAAAGAGAGAACCCAGGAAGCTGATGAGCCTATTATGTATATATTGTGACAGGGCGCAGATTTTTCCCTGTGTATGTAATTAAGTGCAACCTGTACCATTTGACATTTCAATTATTTACAGGTAATTACAAATGTTATATATCGCCTTTGACTTCCATCATCACCGTTTATTGTAAAAGTCTATTTTTACATTTCAGGAATTTCAGTATGTTGTGTATAGTTGGTGTATGAAGATTTAATAATTTAGAAAAGGTATTTCCTCCATGGTGTTATGTTCTGTATTTACAAAAAGCAATTAAAAATGAACCCCTTGGGGGAGTTTATTACATATTTTATTATGCAAATTCCATCCTGGGTATAGATCCCTGTGATTTTGTATGCAGGAGTGGATTATAATAAGGGCAAAATGTGTTGTCACCTGGGGATCAAGAATGCTAGGGGACTCAACAACAAATAATTGCCCGTTTGTCCCCATTATGATCCGACCTCATAAGTAACTATATCAGCATCCACTGGTGAGACGCAGAAGTAAACTGAAGGTGAGTTTTTGTTGAGTAAACCTTGCTAGATTTGTCACGCAAATAACTGTAATATCTCTGCCTGTTCAGGTTACTGCGCCACCCTCTGCTCACATGCTGCAGTGCAGGAGGCGTGTGCAGTTTAATTCCTTGCTTAGAGTTTTTGGTTGCATTGTGTGAACACGGCTCTAGTTCTGTAATTGAATTTCCACCACACCCGTCTTCTACTCTTGTTTGCGTCTGTTTATGAAGTGGTTAAGTTTAGCCTTGCTCTGTGATTGACAGCCTAGCCACCTATCAACTCCAGGGTGCGTTCTTCCTCCCTATTTATTCTTGGCTCACATTCACATTGGTGCTTGCTATTGCCTTGTGCGTGCTGGCTTTTCTCTTGCTGTTTATTCTTGTATTCTGATTCTTGACCTCTGGCTTTCCCTATTGACTACTCTTTTGGATATCAATTTTGTCACTGCATTGCTCGACTGGTAACGAACCCTTGGCTAGCTGACCTCCCTTTATGTTGTTTGTCTTGTCTGCGTTTTGTGTTTCACGTATATAGGAAGGGTCCGTCTCCAAGTTGCCGCCTATTACATAGGATAGGACCAGGCAAGCAGGAAGGGACAGTGGGGGGGCTTCAGCTTAGGGCTCACTGTCTCTTGTGCCCCTACCTCCAGGGTTCATCTACAGCACAGGGGAACTGTTGTCCTAGCAATTCCTAACATATTCATGATATGCACACGGTGATTTTGCTCTGACCAAACACATCTGAACAGGAGTTGCTCTTAGACCCCAGAGTATAGTAATCAAAAGGCCTAGCGGAAATGAGTAAACATAAGAAACAGTATTATTTACCTCTTCTAGGTTCTGGTGCAGTTGTCAGGGACCACTGAGGTCCAATCAAAGGCTTCACTAGTTCCTGACATCATTAAGGAATTTGAAAAAAGCCCAAAGTGGATGGGGACCTGCATCGGAGCCCAGGGGAGTTTAGTAACACTGTTTGCTAAGTCTATTCACTTCCCCTATGGGCCTCTCTGGGGCCTGAAGTGACCACATAATATAACAGTAGATTGTGAGTGGTGAACTGGAAATCCTTTATACTATATGGCAGACTGTTACTGGACATTTTACTGTGTGAAGGCACCACTATGGGATATTATACTGTATGGGATGGACGCTGTGGGATATTGTACTCTGTGGGGGCATCAATGGGCCTTTATACTGCATGAAGAATCACTATGAGACATTATTTTGCATAAGACAGATGTATTACAGTCATGTGAGTCCAGCCGAAATGCAAGACAAGTGACTAAAAGACAGTACAAACAACACTTTTAATAAATGAGGGCATCCTTATTAAAAACAAAATCTTCACTCCATTCCCATTGAAAATGTATAATCGAGTTTCTAGTAAAGGCTCTTTCCCCAAAGAATGCCCCGGAGTAACCATTCTAACCCTCCATAAATCAAATTTTCCTCCAATATCATTACTTAAAGGGCTTGTTTGACTCTTTTTTTTTATGTTTAATAGGGCTGTTGAGGGGCCATGAACATAAAAACTTTACTCTTTAATATAGATATCAAATGATTTGCAAAGATAATTGCTAATAGGCTATTAGATATTCTTCCACTTGTTATTAAATAAGATCAAGTAGGACTCATAAAGGGACGTCAAAGCTTCAGATGGATTAAGATGCTTCTTAAACATTATTCAATACACTTACTCTTACGCATGGGAAAAATAATATATAAACTACTTAGGCATTCATCCCTCATTCTACCAAACTCTACTGTCTGTATACTAGAACAACACTCATATAATGGCTTGGAAGAATTAACACTATTACAATCTTTATACCACCCATCATACTATATACCATTTTCTCACTCATTGTGGAAACAATATTCAAATAATGGCTTTTTATTATATATAAGGTGGGAATGACCAGCAATATAGAACTTTTAGCCCAGAATATCTAATCTTATAAATCAAGTATCTGGATGGGATATTCTAATGTAATACACTGTCTACCAATAAGTATTTGAACACCCATGCAAATGAAGCTATCTGCGGTCATGATGTACGTCACACCTTCCACCGTTAAATAGGAAACAGCATTGACATTAGTCGCATGCAAGATGCCACAAAGTGCAGAGTTGTCCGATTTCAAGAAAGGGGTAATTGTGGGGTACCAAAGAAATTGTCAATAAGGGACATAGCAAGCGAATTGAATTACCCAAAACTGACAGTGACCTATGTGATTACGAAGTGGAAGGTGAACAATTATTGTCTGAATGTGCCCTGAGTCAGCAGACCCCGAAACTGGGAGATAGAGACTGACGAGTGCTGGCCAGAGAAACCGCACCCAACCGATGCCTCACATATATCAGGAGTTTCACCAGGCATCCAGGAGTATTGTTTCGATCAATACCATCCGTAAGTAGGCATGCTGGGTTCTACCAACTATTGGATATGAATAAATGTTGATTTTCTATTCTACCACAGGTGCCCAAATACTTATTGGTAGACAGTGTATAAATTAGTACTTTACCTTGTTGTATTCCTATCAGCCTCAGCCACTATCTGGAATGTCCCCTCCGCACCATCCACAGAAGAGGGTGAAAGAATTATTTCTTTTACATATAAAATGGAAAACTTATTTGCTATTATAAATACAGTAAATTGAAAAATAATTGGAATTTTTAGTAGATTAATCCTTATTAACTTATCGTGCTTAAACGCCCACTATAATTTTCTCGTATTAATAGAATATTTAGACAATTTTCTACAATTATACTCAATTTACTCTATTCATTCTTATCTAAAACAAACCAAATTATTTACACCGTTATGCCTTTGACCATGCTTATACGTGTAAATATATATTATTATTTCTTATTCTCTCATTTTTGTTACTGTATAATAAAATAATGTAGTAACATATGAAATAATAAAAACATAAATAGCCCTTTTCCCACTATTTTTTATAAGAAAATGGTACCAATGGAAACAACAGCTGATCACACTAAAAACAATCCCTCATATGGTTGCGATAATGGAAAAATAAAAAAGGTATGGCTCTGAGAATATGGTAACGCTAAAACGGGCACTGGCATCTGAGTGGAGGAGACCCTACATTATTCTGGCCCAGCTGACACAAAAAGTCAATTGTGTGGTAAGGGCTCATTCACACTACGTAAACGCCAGCTTATTCTGAACGTAAAACACGTTCAGAATCAGCGGCGTATAAAGCAGTTCCATTCATTTCTATGGGAGCCGGTATACGAGCGCTCCCCGTAGAAATGAATGGGCTGCTTTTTTCACTACGAGTACTCTAGCTAGTTCTGCTCATGCCGATCCGTACACGCGAGCACATCCCATTCACTTCAATGAGAGTGCTCGTAGTGAAAAACGCAACCCATTCATTTCTATGGGGAGCGCTCGCATGCCGGCTCCCATAGAAATGAATGGAACTACTTTATACGCCGCTGATTCTGAACGTGTTTAACGTTCAGAATAAGCTGGCGTTTACGTAGTGTGAATGAGCCCTAATAACGCCCATTAGTGAATGACACAGGAAGTTTCATTGTTTACAAATCTAAATATGATTATGTTCATGGGGACCCATTATATCTACAGGAAAGCCGGCGTCTTTCCCATAGATATAATGATCAGAGAAAGTCCGCAGAGGAAAACTCTGTGAACTTTCTCCTCAAAGCGCTGCGGGAAGAACCGCAATGTGTTCATGCAGCGGTTCTTCACGCAGCACTTTAGCACTGCAGTTACGGCCCGTGGGCGTTAGCCGAATTGACATGCTGCGTTTTTGAAAAACGCAGCTTTTCCGCAACATTTTTTTTCCGCAGTGTGGGGCTAAGATTAGACAAAATTGCATTCACTATGCTGGTACTGTAAAACGCAGTGTTTTTTTCTGCTGCGTTTCCTCAATGCCCAAAAACGTTGCGTTTCCGCCCAGTGGGGCCTTAGCCTAAGTATCCAATTGGCCACCTCTTTATAGGGTTAATGTTAATGAGCATTCACTTTTATAGGCCCCACGTTGCAGAAACGCAGTTGTTTTGTTGCAGATTTTGCTGCAGTTTTTTGAGCCAAAGCCAAGAATGGCTACAAATGGAATAGTAAATATATAGGAAGTTCTTATACTTCTCCCAAACAAAGTTGCGTTTCCACAACGTGGGGCTTCAGCCTTATGGTCCTGTACAGTTTGTTGAGGTATATGCCCTAGACACTATTTCCTATTTTGTTATATATGTGTGTAATTCATTCCATTTGTGATTTTTTTGTAGTAAGGATTGTACTTTACATTAGTATTTAACATAGTGCTGGACATCTATTCGGCAAGAATCCTTTTATTGGAATGGACTTGTGTGATGAACACATATTGATGCAGCCAAGACACGGTCGTGTTGAGGATCAAAACTGGACGGCCATGCCAGCTGCCACAGTATTCCATTAAAATGCATTACAAACCGATTGTATGTTGAGTGTTTCAAGGTAAGAGCAGTGTGGTTTTGCAGGTTACTAGGCAGAAACAATGACTTTACAATGAATTTATGGATTATTGTGTCAGCTGGCATAGTCCCCCAGCTTTCACATGACAAGACAGCACCATGTGGCCATAACCTGTGCGTTTTTGTTGTTTCATGATTGTGGTTGTTGTAATGTAATAAAGATAAATACTTAACCCTTTCCTGACCTTCACCATTCACCTTCACCATTATGGCTGATGTCAGGCATGTAAATATGATGGTCACTCAGAAGCTGATTGATCGCCATAGCCACTGGGTCTCCACTGTATTATGGAATGGAGACCTGATGGCAATGCCTATGACCAGTGCGGTATCAGACCTGGTAGCCCAGCAGGCAGTAACACTGTATGACATGTAGCATACAATCCCACCCCAGAGAAACCACTGTTTTCCTGCCCACTTGGCTAATAAACAATAATTTGTATCCAAACTAAAATGTCTTATATCTTTAGAATAGCTGAATGGATTTGGACAAACAAAAGAACAAAATATTTAGGGTGACAGCACCTATCAGATGATGTATTTCATTGGGATTTTTAGATCTGGCAAGGGGTTTAGTTGAATGTAGGCTGAGTGTAAATTTTTGGGTACCCTTTTATCATTTTTGACTAACATATGCACTTTTATCTATCAATTAAATAGTTTTTTATTCCGCATGTAGTGTCCCCCTTTACTATTATATACCAAACATCTTAAAATAAAAAGTCCTAACAATAAATGATTAAACATCAAGATGAGAATTTCATTTCTGTAGCGCGTTGAAACATGGATGGAAAAACAGTATCGTGTATTATTTACATCTCCTTTGCTGCCAGCGGACCGGTATTTATTGACTTCTTGAATATGCTGCTGTGTTATATGCTGTAAACAAGGTTACTAACTGCATGTGTAAATTATGTATAAAAGGGAACTGGAAAATGTAATTCCAGCCAGCAATCTAAACAATTAAAGACCCCTTAGAGGGGATTTACCGATAGCCATGCTACATGTCCATCAGTTATATCAGTCTATTACTGTATGCCAGAAATAAGCATTTTTTCCATATGTCTATTATCATCTACCAGATATGTAGTGTTGCTGTAGCTTCTAAGCTTTAGGCAGGAAGCTCTGTTGTTTGCTTCCCAGACTCCTAAAGGGAACATCCATGAAGACAATAAGAAATATGAATGTTGTTATAGGTAAGCTAGAAGCTTCCTCTGGTGATGTTTAAGAGATATAAAGTACTGCTAGGCTTAGTAGCATCATTTGGATCTGTAGCACTTGGGAGTCAGAAATGAACCTCCAGTTTACAGATAGGGAACACTCCTATATGTTCACATACCCTCATAGCTTTACTCTATAGACAAGGTGGTACCAAAGGTGGTACCTTTCTGAAGAGGAGATCAGACAGGTCCTGGCATTGTACAATGGCCCTGGACTCTGCCCCACATCTGGCTCACCTGTCTAAGTTTGGGGACCTTTTTGGGATCAGGTCTGGGATCGAGTCCACTCTATTGATATCACACACAACTTGACACTGGTGTTCCTATGGGCTCTGACACACTCCTTCACACATAATAAACTTGACCTCCCTAATTATTGATCACGGCAGAAAAACTTGTCATACTCACCTTAAGGCTTTTGAAAGAACCTCCAACTATTGACCTTTGGTATGTGAAGTGAACAAGCTTTTGGCGTTTGAGGAATTACTAGCATGGAATATTATACCAGACCCAAATTCCTAGAGCCCTGGCGACTAGCTGAGATGAACCTCTGACTTGATAGTTAACTCTATGTACCATCTTGCAGTGTGAAGTTGTCTACTGTATTACAGCCCTCAGTAAGGAAAAATATATTTGTACCTTATTAGCCAGTGGATATGAAATATAAAAAATTGAGAGTCTTCAGTGGTTGATACCTTTTTTAATGGCTAACTAAAATGATGACAGATTGCAAGCTTTTGAGGCTCCTAGGCCTCTTCCTAAGGCATAGTTTAAACACAATTTCTGAAGGATACATATTTATGCAAAAAGAGACACATTTCAATAGTATGAGGAAGAGGCTTAGGATCCTCGAAAGATCGCAATCTGTCCTCATTTTATTTAGCCATTTAAAAAAAATATTTCAACCCTCAGTAATGCATATCTATACTGTATCATACATAGCATATACCTTCTTTCCCTTGTATATTCCTGTCCCATTGTATTTCTTGTTGACTATATACTTACATTAGGATACTGGTTTTCCTCATTCTGTTTTTCCAATTTTGTTACCTCCCTTTTTACTATGGCACTCCATCATTACATTTGACAATTGTGAATGTTTTCCCACACTACTTACTAAACTCTCAATCTGTTGTGCACTGATTGTTTGGGACTGAGAAGTCCATAATACCAATGCTACATTTTGCTCATTATAATTGTATTATAATAGATAAAAAATAAATGTATACATATAGAAAGGGGTCCTCCATTGAGGATCTCAATCTGAAGAAGCCTTGACTTGTCCTGCATTACACTACCATCACACTGATGACAGTGACCACTGTGTAATGCTTAACTCTACCCATGGTTGCTAGAGCGAATTACTCACTTTCTACCAGGTTATCCCACAGGCAGGGGCATAGCAATAGGAGTGCACTGATACAGTCACTACAGGGCCCAGGCATAAGTTAGGTAAGGTTGGTATGAGCCCCATTACAGGAGCTTCAACCTATGACTCTGTCCACAGATTACAACAGATTATTGGGGGGACCCAGCAGAGAAATGCATTGTGGTCTGTTTATTGACAAGGGACCTTTCTAATAAGTAAAGGTTGTCCAAAGTGGAGAACTTATTTCATAGCCATTTCTGCTGATTTATTTCTTGCATAAGGATAATTTTCTCATTTGTAGTCATTGCTGGTGCTGCAGAAGTATAGGTGAGAATGTGCAATTCCCTTTTAGACATATGTCTAGTGGATGTTTCATTACATATTACCAATTACAGTCTTGTCATCAGGAGTCATTATCATTGTAGTCTGCAGTGCATTCTCACTATATATAGTATTTTAATCAGTTGTTTCATGAAAACCCCACCATTCAATGTAATTCACTAGGACATATGGACGTCATAAAAAGAGTTTCCATATTTTCTCATATTTTCTCATATTTTGAGCTAAAATATTTTGACATGCTACACATGGGGATGTGGCTGCCGATAAAAAGAAGTGTGACTTAAATGCACTACAAAGTGCTAAAAATGAACTAAAATAGTGTAAAAAAAATCAGGCTCAAAGTGAGCCAACAGTCTAAACAGTGGTGTAATTAGGAATGGCGGGGCCCTGTGGCTAATTTTTGAAATGCCACCCCCCCCCCCCAAACCGACACCAAAGTCCTCGACCGACCCCGTCCTGCGCATTCCTGCACATTCCTGCGCGCTCTATTATGTCCCATAGTGGCCCTTGCACACAGTATTATATCCCTTAGTGGCCCCTGCACACAGTATTATGTCCCACTGTGGACACCCATAAACAATTATTAATAATCAGAGACCCAGGGGAATAAAAACATAAAAAAAAACTGTTACCTGTCCCCCGGCTCCGCTGCAGTCCTCCGCTGTCAGCCTTCTTCAATGACGTTGGACATCACATGATTCGGGACGCAGGCTGGGTTCATGTGACGTCAGAGACGTCAGACAACTAGGCCAAAGCCTGCCCAGACCCAGGAGAGGTAAGTAACACACGGGCCTCCGATCAATATACTCGGGGGTCTGCAAAGACCCCTGAGTATAATAATAGTCTTTGTGGGGCCCATGGTGTTATTTGCTGATCCCAGCCCAGCCAGGATCGGTAAGTGGTAAGTAAATAGGGCCCGTTACCGGCTGGAATAACTCCAGCTGGTAACGGCTTATTAAGAAAAAAGAAAAAAACGCAGCGGTAGAGGCTGTCACCGGGCCCCCTAATGTCCCGAGCCCTGTGTCAGCTGCCTCCACTGCTTCCGCGGTAGTTACGCCACTGAGTCTAAAGATACGCCAAATCCAACATCAGTCACTGTGATAAATTTGGTGCATTTTCAGACTGCTTGTCTAAGTTTGCAATGACTATTACAGGGGCCATTACACTCGGGTGAGCCCTGCAGCCTCTTCTGTGTATATAAGCCACAGGATTTTATATAGTATTGTGGTTGTACCTGGTATAACAGATAAGTCGCATTCACTTAAATGAGAGGCAGCTGCAGCAAGTGACTGATGGTTATAACATTAGTCATTAGACATCATGGCATTCACTCGAGATAAGCTAACAGTATAAAATTCCAGCAATACCCCTTTAAATATAATTATCAGATAGATAGATGTAAATCCTATATAATATATAGTGCATAGAAGGAAGCCATATACCCCATGTAATGCTACTGCACATTTTCTTGCAGTGGTCATTGCAGGGGAAATATTTGACCAGATATCTGGTCCATAGGGATTACAAAAATCCGAACTGATCCTAGGTGTCCTAGATGTCCCTTTAAGGAAAGATTTGGGATATACAGAAATAATGTACATTATTCTGATTCCGAAATACATGAAGACAAACATTCTTTTTTACTTCAAAGTGTAGAGATCAATAGCATGTTTATTACTAGTATTGATTTTATCTGACCTCTCCAGATCAGGACTAACCTTCTACGTCTATCCTCTGGATCCTCTTTATGTTTGAGAGCTTTATTCTCATTAATGAGACAAAACATTCTGTGTGGAGACTCTAAAAGTATTATGATAGACGGCACTGGAAATACCAGGGCTTACTCCCTGGAGTACTAGAATGCAACAGACTACATAAGATTTCACTGCTGCCTGGTCAAGAGATTTGGAATTATTTCCACTCCGTTGTGTCTCTGTGTTAAGATTCCAATCACTCATTCTGTTAAAGCTCAAGAGCAATGAAGTTCATATTGACATACATATAAAAGAGCAACTAGGCTTTCTTTTACCTCTGGCAAAGATTCCTCTTGGCAGAGCACACATTCTGGTTTGTATAACAGACTTCTGCCTATTCCCTAATGTATCCCCCTCACCTCTAAATGAAACACTGGTCCCAAGATTTTCAAGCTATGTCTTCTTTGTTATTTTGCAGTATTCCACATCTCATCTTACTTCCATCATACAGGACTAGACAAGTGGTACTGTGTACTATCCACATATGCAGAATAAGAGCAGATACTGAGAATCATAGAATCTCATGGTTTTCAATACCATTGCTATGCCAATTACACCCAAATATGCATCTCTGGACCAGACATTACCTCCCTGCTGGCCAGAGTTCCAGAATGTTTAGCGGCCGTGGCCTCCTTCCTCTCCTCCTGGAGAAAACAGAGTTCATCATCTTCGCCCCACCCCATACGGCCCCTCCACCTGACCAATCTATCAAAGTTAACAGAACCACACTCACCCCTGTTCTACGGGCCTGTTGCCTTGGAATAACACTGGACCCCGACCTATCCTTCAAATCACACATTCAAACCCTCAACACTTCTTGCTGCATTCAACTCAAGAACATCCATCGAATCCGCTTCTTCCTCACCCCTGAAACTACCAAGATGCTCGTCCAGGCCCTCATAATCTCCTACTTAGACTATTGCGACACCCTTCTCCATGGACTCCCAGCTAACACCCTCGCCCCCCTCCAGTCCACCTTAAACTGCGCTGCTTGCTTAATTCACCTCATCCCCCGATCTTCATCGGCTGCTCCCCTCTGCAATCCCTCCACTGGCTACCCATAGCCCAGCGAATTGAGTTCAAGCTACTAATGTTAACATACAAAGCCATCCACAACCTGTCCCCTCCATATATCTCTGACCTAATCTCCCACTACCTGCCCACACGTAACCTCAGATCTTCCAATGGCCTCCTACTCCGCTCTGCTCTCATCCGCTCCTCACACAATCGTCTCCAAGATTTCTCTCGTGCATCCCCCATACTCTGGAACTCCTTACATAGATGCATAAGACTGACCCCCACAATCACAGGATTCAAGGAGGCCCTGAAGACTCACCTATTCAGGAAGGCCTACAACCTCCAATAACACTATCACCGCACTGCCATCTGTACAGTCTCCCCCTCACCTTCTGTCTCTATCCCTCTTCCCTCATAGATTGTAAGCCCTCGCGGGCAGGGCCCTCTACCCCACTGTGCCAGTCGGTCACTGTTAGTATTATATCTACCTGTATATTTTAAGTATTATATGTAAACCCCCAAATGTAAAGCACCATGGAATTAATGGTGCTATATAAATAAATAAATAATTATTATTATTATACCCATGATACAGGACTAGACAAGTGGTACTGTGTACTATCCACATATACAGAATAAGAGCAGATACTGAGACTTATACCCATGATACAGGACTAGAGTAGTGGGACTGTGCAGTGTCCATATGTATATACAAGGCAAGAGAAATGTACTGTGTATTGTCCATATATTCAGAATAAAATCAGGTACTGAGATTTCCACCCAGCACACAGAACAAGAGATGTGGTACTGTGCATTGTCACTTAAAACATCAAACACCTAAGTTCCTTGGGATTTTTCTTAATAGTCTTGATGTTGATGTGATTGAAGGACCTCTCAGACATGTGATTAGTTCTGCATAGGTTCTCTAGTGAAGAAAATAAAAAGATTATGAACCATATGATCCTGCTGCATCTCTTTATTTGGGACATGCTGTAAATGACTCTCCGGGGTACTGTATAGCTAATTCTAGGAAGGTGTTAGCTTTATATTGCATTAGTTGTGCATCAAATATGAACATATTCAGTGTAATGGGCAGTCTATCCAGAAAAATGAAATAAATTACTAGTCTATTTTTGAATCAAACCTTACATTCAAAATTCTTCTGATAGATCATTTTATTCTACTGTTTTCGCCAATAAATCAGAAGATGTTTGGAAAAAAAGCACAGTACCTACAGGCAACAGCAGGAGACATCATGCAGGTTCTGAAAATAGAACAAGACTCACTAGCCGCTGCCGTGTTCTGATTGTATGAGGAGCGGCTTACCGTGCTTGTTCTATAAACTCTGACGCAACTGAGTCTCCCATGCCATGACAGGCCAGCTCCAGATTAACCCTTGCTTTGTACTTACAGAACATGCAATGCATTGTATAGCTCTGCTTAAATAATATACTGGAAGAGTAACAGTAAACGGTAGAGGCAGATGTGTATAACATGGATTGCATGTCCAGTCTAACAAAAAACCATGGTCCTTCATTCAAGATACAGTATATCATCTAGAAACAATTCTATTTGTAAGATTTACAAGTGTATGTCTAGGTTCATACAGTGCAGTTCCTGCTGTTTTTGTATGTTTTAAGAGGATCTGTCGGCTCTCTGATTATATCTGAATTAGTGAATATTCCTATTTCCCTTGAAATAACAGTTCTCGGGAATCATTTGTATGTTGTGCTGTTACTCTGTTACTCCTCCTGAATGTGTATAAATAAACTGATGGAAAGGTGTCCCACACAGCAGCAGTCCCACAGAGGCAGTGACTCCCAGCATCATAGACAACTACGAAGCTGTGAGATGGGTTTCCTGAACAATGTTCAGTTTAGGAAATACAGGCAACAGGCAGGCTGTATTGCACAGACTGAATACACTCATCTGAAACTGGCCTGATACTGTCAGAACTAAGAGTGTGGTAGGACAAGGTCCCTATTGGTAACCACTAGGGTTAAGCGATCGGGATCGGAAAAGGTCGGGTTCCGATCCTGATCTTTTTAGGCGGGATTGAGATCGGAGGTTATTTCCCACAATGCTTTGCTACTGGCCAAGCATTGTGGGAAAAGCTAAGAATGTTAGCTAGGTCCCATAGGAATGAATGGATGCAGCCGGCACACAGATGGATGCAGCCGGCACACAGCCTGTGCCGGCGTCCGGCCGCTTAACCCTCTGCATGCCGGCTGCGTCCATTCATTCTAATGGGAGACTAGCTAACATCTCTAGTAGCTAACACTTACCTGCACAGATTGCTGGTCCGGTCCCTGCTGTTCTCGGTCCCCTTCTTGCCTCGCTGCCCCTGCCTCCCATGTTAGTGGTACAGACCTAGGAAGAAGGTGGCTTAGGAGAGTGTGGCTGGGTACTGGGAGGAGAGATGTCCACACTCTCCTAAGCCACAAGCCCCGCCTTCTTCCTAGGTCTGTAACACTAGCCTGGGAGGCGGGGGCAGCGAGGCAAGAAGAGGACCGAGAACAGCGGGGACCGGACCAGCGATCTGTGCAGGTAAGTGGACACCAGGGGGGGTGGAGGATTTTTTATTTTTTTAAATCACAACACAGCGTGGATTCTAACAATTAAAGTGTTCAATTTTTGACTCCATGCTGTGTAGTGAATAAGATCGTTTTTAAAATCCGATCTCCGATTATTAAAAAAAATCTCATTGGCTTGCATTGGGATTGGAAATGAGATCGGGTTCGAATGGAAAACGATCGGAAATCAGATTTTAAAAACGATTCTGAAATCTCAAGATCGGCTCAACCCTAGTAACCACTAGTATCCCATGTATTTACAAGATGTCTTCCCTCCTGACCCATGTTCACAGGTAGTTAGCTTCCTGTCCTATGGGGGTGGCTTTGCTATACTCGGCCAACCGCTGTCATCATGGGAGACAAGGGAGGAGGCAGAGCAAATCAGGATAGGAACCAGCTTAGAACCTCTAAAAACTGCACCTAACACCCTTAAAGGGAGTCTATCATTGGGATTTTTAAATTCTATGTGTTTTCATGAAAAAGTTGTTTTCCTCTTATGCAAATTAGTGTTCAGAGAGCACAGGGGGTGTTCCCACTGTGCTCTAAGCACCTCCATATCATCGACCTGGACCTGTATCCCCACCCTTTTACTAACAGTAGTTGAAGCCTCCTCCTCCTCTTCTTTACTTACTTCTTACATGAGCAGGCGTACTGCGTCTGTTCGTGTAAGTAGAAATCCAGTACGGCGCACGGAGCAGGTGCTTCACACTGAGCCAGTTTGGTGGGCCAAGAATACAGTCCATGCGCCGTTCGCCATCTTGGACTTCTTCTTACACTGTTCAGTCCTTCAGCCAGTGCCAGTCCTTACTGTTGATTCCAAATGTTAGTACAATATTGGTTAGATGAAAATGTACAATATAAGATAGCACTTATTTTACATCGGGTCATTTAGAGTATTCTTAGAGAAATTGAATCAGGTTTGAAATCGTATGAAGTGTGTGAAGTGAAGAATCCTAATGTATTCCCTGCAGCAGGGCTCTTATATATAATTCATTATCATTTCCTAATAGTTTTAGTTTTAACATGAGTAAAATTAACTCTTTAACATTATAAAATATGTACAACTACTACTATTACATGTCTATTTTGAGGGACCTGTACTTCTAAAATGCTTCTACAGGCACAAAACACAAGTCTGCAGGAAGTAGAAGGAAGTTCTTGTGTAAAACACACAACCATATTTCCGACTCTACAGTGAAGGCAATAAAGATACCCTTACACACCCTTCCTTGGCTCCAATTATTACACTCTGGGGCCTGAAGAGATCCCAGAGATGAGTAATCAACTGTGCTGGATTTGTGCTAGGGCAAGATTTTGGGTTCAGCTGCACTCCAACATTTTAGAAAATTCATGATGAGCCTATTCCGTTATACATCACTTCACTCATCCATACTGAAGACAAGAAGGGAGTAAATAATGGGAACCACTGAAGCCTGTGATTGGACCCTCAGTAGCCATGTGGGACATGCTGATGTCATGGCAAGTTTCAGCAGTCTCTTATATCATTCAGGAGTACAGATGAGCGAGTACTGTTCGGATCAGCCGATCCGAACAGCACGCTCGCATACAAATGAATGGACGTAGCCGTCACGCGGGGGCTTAAGCGGCCGGCTGCCGTCAAAGCGGAAGTACCAGGTGCATCCATTCATTTCTATGGTGCGTGCTGTTCGGATCGGCTGATCCGAACAGTACTCGCTCATCTCTATTCAGGAGTCCATGAAAGCCCCAAAAATTATGCTTAGAGATCACAGATTGCCACGATGGATCCCAGGAGAGGTAAGACTGGTTGTTATGTTTACTCACTTCCCCTTAGACATGTCTTTTATACTCTGGGGTCTAAAGTGATTCAGATAATTCATAAGCAACTTGGCACTTTACAAACTGTTTTGCTTATTTCTGCTCAGTAATAATGCCCCATTGGAACCCCAATCAATAATAGCAAACCAGCTAAGGGTGGGTTCACACCTGCGCCCTGTCTCCGCTTTCAGGTTTCCGTCTTCTGCCTGAGAAACTGGACAGGAGACGGAAACCGGCAGTCAGTTTTCAAACCCATTCATTTAAATGGGTTTGCAAAGTGTCCGCCCATGAGCGCCCGTGAGCGTCTTCTACTCTTCGCGGCGAAACCGTTTGTTTTTTAAACGGACACAATGTCGTTCATGCAGGACTTTGTGTCCGGTTAAAAAAAACACGGAGACCGTAAGACGCTCATGGGCACTCACCAACAGACACTGAATTCTGGGTTTCCGTCTCCTGTAGTCTCCTGTTCCTCCACACAGTAATAATTACTCCTTTGCTGCCACACTCAATGATAATACCTCCTTTGTTCTTCCACTCAGTAATAATGCCCCAATTGCACCAACACTCAGAATTAATGCCATGACTAAGGAACAGTAGGTTCTGAAACGCGTTGGCGTTTTTTTATTTCTTGTTTTTCTTTTCTTTTGTATGTCCTCTTTTTTACTATAATATGGAATAAAAACTAATTTTTTAATGAAAAGAAAACCTTGGAGAGTTGCGGAGCTTTTTTCTATTCCTTCCTGCTTATGTTGAAGCCCTCAGAGTCCGAGGGAGAAGTCTCGTGCACCCCGAAGAGTTCCATTACATACATGGTGAGCTCCAAAAACTTTTTTCTTTATTTACTCAGAATTAATGCTTCTTTTTGCTCGGCTACTCAGTTTTAATCCCTCCTTTGTGTACCCATAGAAAAATAATACCCACCTTGCCTCCCACTTAATAATGCCCTGATTGTGCCCCACTCTATAATGCCCCTTTATGCCCCCTTTTCGGCAATAAGTCTTTGTCCAGTGGCCCAAAGTCTGATAATAATGCCCCCTCTAGTTAAATTAAAAATATATTCCCCTAACCCATTTCCATTCGGACTCTTTTTGCTGTGTATGCAGTATACGCAGTTCTTGGCATCCCAGAAGACATAGGCCTAAACATGTCTGTAGTCTGTGAGATTATTTGGTGGAGTGGGGGGCTTATAGGTCTCTGTTCCATCATAGATGTTAAGCACGGCATCCCAGCAGAGGTTCAGGTTTGCCTGTACTACCAGATCCCTGAATCTCTGTGCAACCTGGTTATAACAGTAGAATATTTCACTATTTATTTTTACATTCTAATATTCTATGATAGGCAATAGGTTTACTACTCAGTACTACAGAATGTATATATGTACCAATGACTAACTCCGCTTTTCTAGATCCACAAACATCTCTGCTACATGCGTACAAAAAATAAGTTTAGATTCTCCTTACTATCTACTTCAAAGTAAAGTATTAAAAGAGAGGTAAACAAATAAACATATAAGATAACTTAGTGTGTGAATAAAGAGCAAATAATCATCTCAATTCCAGTTATGGACTGGGAACAGGCAGGACAACAATTGCAGTAAAGTGTCTGCCGCCGCTCGGAGCTTCACGGTTTCTATTTAAATCACTAAAACATAAAATATATCAGTTCATATATAATTTATTTTAAGGTATTAAATCAAAATGGTTGCAGTTTACCCATGTTCAGATGTAAGTATATTATGAATAAAACATAGCAACTAAAGCTAGAGATGGATATTTTATATTACATTGGAAAACACTGTCACAGCTTATCGGCAAATTTCACCTGTCACTTGCAAACACCCGTGGCAACCATTTTGTATGAGTTACGAAATTCTAAGCAAATGCAATAAATCAAGGAATTAGAAGTAATAATACCACAAATGTGCATCTTTAATGTGGGAATAAAAATCATCATTGTTGGCAGCAAATTCGTTCATGTAAACAGGAAGTCCTGCGATAAATCTAATGCATGAGGACAAGCAAATATATTTACAATTATTTGTCCCAACAACGTACAATAATTGCCACATATGAATGGAAGTTTCAGTTTAACCCTTTCCTGCTCCAGCCATTTTTCAGTTTTTGATTTTTGTTTTTGACTCCCAACCTTCTAAAACTTTCTTTTTCATTTTTGCATCCACAGAGCAGTACAAGCACTTATTTTTCGCGGGACAAACAGTACTTTATAATGGTGCCATTTAATATTCCTTATGATTTACTGGGAAGCTGAAAACAAAATACAGAATGCGGTGGAATTGGAGAAAAACTGCATTTATGCATCTTATTTCCTTTTTTTTTTACAGTGTTAACTGAGCAGCTAAAACATGTCACTTGTATTCTATGGGTCAGTACAATTCCAGGGATAACAAACCATATTTAACCCCTACCCAACACTCGGTGTACTATTACAGGGGATAGCAGGTCTTTAAAAATGGCAGGCAGCCACTCTGCTATAGCTACCGGGTCTCTGCTGTATTGTACAGAGGAGACCCAGATCTAATGCCTGCCATCAGAGTTCAGTCTGATCGCAAGCACTGCATCCCAGTATGGTCCTTGAAAGTTAAAAATAAAGTCCAGTGAGGATCAGTCCCATGCCTTTGCCACTGCATGATGGCTCCTGAAGAGCGAGACAGCGGGAGGCATATTATTTCCTTGACAGCCAGGAGTCTAATGAATGCTCTCAGGCTGGTCTATGATCAGCCTCAATAGCTATGTAGCAATTCTCACATAGTTATATACAGTTATATTGCAGTCTATGGGACATGCAATCAAAATATTGCAAATTCATGTCCCCCAGGGAAGTTAATAAAATAGTTTTTTTAAAAAAAGTTTTAAAAAATATAAAAAGTAAATTAAAAAAATTAAACAAAATAATCAAATTATACATCCCCAAATCTGAAAATGTCCTGTCTACAAACATATAAAAATATTTTTCTCATATGACAAATGATGCAGTGGGGGGAAAAAAAGCCTAAAGCGCCAAACCACCATATTTTTTTGCTGTTATGCTTCCTATAAAAAATTGAATAAAAAGCTATCAAAACATAATGATATTATTAAAAAGTACATAAGAACTGAAAAGACACCTTATGCATTCCCATACACTAAAATATAAAAAGTTGTCAGGTTGCAAAGGTTTGTAATTTTTTTTAAGGTGTTTAAAATGTTAAAAAAAAAAAAAGGCTATGTAAGGCCGGGGCCACACGGGTTGGAATCACGGCCTTTTACAGTACTTGCAAAGTAGATGGGATTCATGCAAATCCTATCCCCACTTTGCGGAAAAACGGACACGCTGCGATTTCCGAAACCGTCACGGTTTCCCTGTAGATATAATTGTAACAGAAAGTCTGCGGAGGAAAATTCCATTAACTTTCTGTTCAAAGTGCTGCGGGAAGAACCACAATGCGTTCACGCTGCGGTTGTTCCCACAGCGCTTTACAGCGGCGTTTAAGGCCCCACGTTGCAAAAAGACATCTTTTTTTGAGCCAAAACCAGGAGTGGGTTGAGCAGAAGGGAGAAGTATAAGTATTTCTTATATATTTCCCATTCCTTTTGTAGCCATTCTTGGCTTTGGCTCAAAAAACTGCAGCAAAATCTGCAACAAAAAAGCTGTATTTCTGCAACATGGGGGTCTTAGCTTAAATATGGTATCCCTGGAATCGTACAGACCCATAGAATACAGGTGACGTGTCGTTCTGGTTGCTAAAAACAAAGGCCATAAGAAAGTCGTACAAACGCAGCTTTTCTCTAAAGCCACCCCATTCAGATTTTTTTCCAGCTTCCCAGTACATTGTTCGGAATGGCAAATGGTACCATTACAAATTACAATTTGTCCTGCGAACATTAAGCCCTCATATGGCTCTGTGAATGGAAAAATAACAAAGTGATAGGGCTTGGAAGGTGTGGAGTCAAAAAGAAAAACAAAAAGGAAGGGGTTAAATGCCAATTCCAGCTCTGCTATATCAATAAATTAGTAAACTCAATGGTTATAAACACATAAAATGCTGCCTAGGTTTCCAGTAGATGCACTTTATATATTTATTATAAGACATACCTTAAACCAACATCAACAAATGAGTCACTGACAAATCATAAAGCAAATGCAACACCAACAGTATGAAAAAGTGAAGCAGCGTAATATACAGAGAATATACCATCATGCTTAAAATGCTCTTAACAGACAAGAGAATCCATTTATAGCTTCCTTGAACAGCATATCCCAAATTAGGAAGGTCACCTTGGTAGAGAACTTCAATTTTCAAAAGGCATCTATCTTTTCTTAAAAGCCAAGATGGAAGTTTGGCAAGCCAGGTCATTAAGGAACCTATTGTGGGGTTTTCTGAAAGCTCTGTCTGTCTGCAGAAGCCTATATTAGAAGCTTAGCAGTGTTTTTTCACTGCTCTTTAAACCATTACAAACCGCTCTGAGTGCAGTGGTTTTCAATGTGGTGTGCCTTAATCCACAGGAGGGCTAAGCAGAAACACAAATTCCCTGCTATTACAGAGCTTTAAAATGGATTGCAAATGAGAGGCAAGGAGAGAAAGTGCAAGAAAAGAAGAAAAATGCATCCAGCAGCAAATAAACATATATCAGCGTTTAATAGAATATAAATAAATAATACCGTGGATGAAATGCCGCAGAAACTGAAAATGAGACCGAATTTCAAATCGCTTTGTAAGAGTGCAGCAGCCCCTTGTCTAATGTATGTTCTATGGACTCTGTAAGTGCTAGCTACAAATGCGCAGCTAATGAGTACATGGATTAATAGCCTCAATATGGCTTTTTTCAATTTATTAAAGGGCAGTTCTTCTTGGTTCATAATATCCCTACTGTGTGATATATACAATTAGAACACATTCACATGGGCCTTTTTTCATTCATGCTTGGATCTCCTTTCAAGTACAACTCAACCTCACTTAGAAGAAGGTAAATAAGGTTATAATCTGCAATAACTAGAGTTATAAGAAAAATCAGAGGAGTCAATATTTTTATGACTTAAAACCTCCCCCTTGCTTACTCTCTAGTGCATCCCTGCTGTCCATTACTCCTCCAACAGGGCTGGTCCAGTTTCTTTTAATCAAATAATTGGCAACATTATGGAAAAATAGGTTTAACCAATTGTTTTTTGTTATCATTATGAATCTCATTTGAAAGAAGAGATTCTCATATTTCATATGACAATAAGAATGCAGTTCTATCTGTATGATTCCCAGAGATATCACTGGTTGAAAATACAGACGTGAATGGGATATGTATAACTGCAGCTACTGTGGGGAAGGTAGCTCGGTAGAAGCAGAACTGATAACCTAAATATACGTGTCACTGTCATTTTAGTGGACTGAGGAAGACGCCGGACTGGTGTCGAAATGCGTAGCCCTTCTTACTGCTGAATTTTTACTGTCAATTGGAATCAAATAAACATATTTTTATTTATCTATTTTCGTGCCTTTGGCTCATTTTCTGACAGTAGTGCTCTAACAATATCACAGTTTTTTTCCTATCTTGAATGTCATTTTCCACCACCTAGAGAGGTCGGTGTCCGGGTAAGAGCTGCAACTGATCTATTAGTGATGCAAATGCTGCCAGAAAACCAAAAGTTATCTTAAAGGTTAGTTACGCATTAAGACTAGCATAAGATACAGCAGATTTTATAAAGTTGTCACAGTGAGGAAGATTTATGAAGACTGGAGTATTCAATGCCAGTCTTTATATCCCCTGCACTGGTGACGGGTGCTCCTCCTTTATGAGGAAGCGCATGACTCTTCATAAATCAGATGTACCCTCCACCCTCTTTTGTTTCCCTCTTCCACCATGACCAATGTTGTGTGAACCTCACAAATTATAAGGTCCATGTATGGGAATACGACCAGTGTTTTGAGTTCCCCTGTGCCAGCAGAAGATGTATTTAATTTATGACCAGGCACAAATCTCATCATTACTCCTTCGGGAGTCTGCGTGCTTCAGTTTTGATCTAACTGGTTATTTAAACCACAAAAGTGATGTGGCAATAATGAATTCTCCCAAGTGTGAGTAGGTACAATGAAAATCAGCTAAGAATTTCTCCAAAAGTATGTGTTGATGGCAATGAGGGAGAATGAAAGATGTAGGCAGGAGCCAAATGTTCTGGTAGCTTTTGCCTATATGTGACCCATAAGCATCAGATGGCAGCTCAGGTAGTACCATAAAATGTTTTGATCTAGTATTACATTATGATAGTAATATATAATGTGAAGAGTCTGCATGGCTACACTTTGTAGATAATGTAAAGTCTATGGTAAACATCTTGTTAGGGATTTGCCAGTTAAGCAATTCCCCAGAGCTGCTGCAGGAACCTGGGGAACGGACGGTGATCCCTGATGCTACCCACCCCGAAGTCCCTACCTACTTGCCTTAACTACCCTAAGCAGTAGAGGACAATTGGGCGCTGGTCCCTTCCTATAATAAGTGAAGACTAAACACAAACAAAACAAACAACAAAAACGGGTGTCCAAACTAGACAAGGGGTCCGAACCAGACGAGCAACTAGGTGCAAAGTCGGAATCAGAAGAATGTTCAAGAGGGAAAAGTCAAGGTCAGAAAAACAGCCAATGTTAGCATGCTCTAAGAGGCTAATCGCAAGCACCCAAGAGTCTATTAATGGGCTGTATATAGAAAGCCCAGAATCCTCCCCGGAAGAGATTGGAAGGTAAGTTGTCTATCAAGGAACAACAAATGTTAACTCTTAGAGGGAACGCAGAGTACTGGCCGGACTGATATACTGCAACAAATGCACTGCTGTGCTAAAACAAAAGAAAGAAAGAAGGCCCATGAGCAGGGGATCATAAATGGACACACCTCTTTCACCGTAGCATGTGGCCGGAGGAAGACGCAGAAGTCCAAATGGGCAAGGATGTTACAGCATATTATGATCATAAAAATAATGTGCAAAGGATTTTAAATTAAGAAACTATGAATACAGACTGAATTTACCAAAAATATATCACTATACAATAATCTTAAAAGAGTCCTACGTAGGCTAACTCAAGTCTCTTCCAATGTGTCTTCTGAGCCCGATTTTATGTTGTGAACCTGCCACACCTACTCTTCACTGTGACTATGATGTCACATACATTAATCACATGACCTCCCCTGTATAATGGCAATGCTCTTTCTCATGAAACAAATTCAGTATGACATTGCAGCATACAATACCACTGTGCCCATGCACATAGACATGAAAATGACTTCATTGAGAAACTGAAACTTGCACAATGTGTGAATAATTATATTTTTATGTGAAGTTCGAGTGCCACTATTTTGTTGTTAGACACTAGGGTTGAGCAATTGGGATTGGAAAAGATCCGATCCCGATCGACGATCGAGTAAATTTCACGATCGTGATCGGGATCCGATTCCGCCTAAAAAAGATCAGGAATGGAATTCTGATCCCGATCGCTCAACTTACCTGCACAGAGGCGCTTCTGCTGTCGCTCCCTGTTGTTCTCACTCTTCTCTCTACTTCACATGCCTGTAAGTGAACAGCAGGGGGGACTAAGTAGCTGGAGGATTTTTTAAATCACTACACAGCGTGGAGTCCAAAAATTCAATCTTTCAATTTTTGTACTCCAAGCTCTGTAGTGAACAGGATCGTTTTTAAAATCCGATTTTCGATCATTTTAAAAAATCCCATTGACTTACATTAGGATCGGAATTGGGATCGGGATCAGGTTCAGATGGAAAATGATTGGAAATCCGATTTTAAAAACGATCCTGAAATCTTAAGATCGGCTCAACCCTCTTAGACACATATAGGATAGGCATCTCATGGCAGTATATCACAAAATCTTGTGTTTTTTTTTTTATTTTTTAATGTCACACATCTCTGGATTTGTTGTGCCAAGAGGAAAGGTAAGGAAGAACACATCTGTAGGTAACATCATCACTCATCACTTGAAGTTAATATATACATAGAACAGGGGCTACTATATTAAAAGCATGCAAGTCAGTATAGGTATACAGTCTAGCATAACCAAACTTCTTTTTTTTTATAACTATGTAGTGCAGGTAAAGATAATAATTAATTAATTAGTTAATTAATAATAATTAATAATTAATTAATTCATTTTATTACTGAAAACTGCCTATGTCTTCACGTATTTGCTTCTTTCTGCCACTGATCAAATCTGTACAATAAAAGTCTATGGTGGGGAGAAAGAGGAGATGTTCTGAAAGCAGAGACAAATATCTACTGTAAAAAGACAGTTCACTTTCTCTGCACAGCTGGGTTATCAGAAATGAATATCCAGTATTTTCCAAACAACTCATTCAATGTTGTAGACAGTCTCATATCTCTGTCTATCTCCTACTCACCCTCCATAGACTTCATTTTAAATTGACAATGCTTGTGTATGGAGTAGGGACTGAAATCATACAGATAAGGAGTAAAGACAGAAGTAATAGTTAAAGACACAGTCACTTTTTCTTAATAATATCTATTGCAAAAGGTATTCCTTTTAAGTTATTAATAAATTACTTAGTCTTTAAAAGTAACATCAGCTTAAGAAAGGATAGAAGGAATTCTTAGGTCCAAAAAAGCCCCATAATATTTATATTCCCTATACGGGCTCCACTGCCTTCATTTATTGCCTACTGCATATACAGTAGCTTATATCCAGCTTATTAGAATATACTATATCATAAGAAAGTTGAGATTAGTCACTTTTGTCAAGATGTCTAATGTCTGCTTCTTCACAGCAGTATCATGCTTCATCACCCCCTCTCCATTTCCCTCCTGTACTTCGTGATTACCTTGCAGTCATTCAATGCACCCCTATAGTTCTAAACCAAACAATAGCAGTGGATTTTGGCAGGCATATTGCTGAACAGGAAAAAAATTTGAGAAGTGTTGCTACAGGGGGTCTTATCCGGTTGTTAAAATCTACTGGAATTGCAGGTTAAAGATTCTGCAATGATGGAGAACAAAACGGATGTTATGCAAATTGCTCTCAGAGAACGTCTACTGGGAGACTTTAAACATATGCTATAACAAATGTAACATCACCGAGTGAGGAGACCGCACAGCTTACACGGGGACTGGGATGGAGGAATTTGCTTTTGCTTATAATGAATGAGTAGAAACTAATAATGCCCTTGTGTTAGCATGTAACCGCAAAAGTAATCGATTTATAAGTGTTACCTAAATGAAATAACTTGAAATCAAAGGCAACTTTGAGCACTTTCTATTTTCATTTTAAAGGCAAATTTCCATGAATTATTTCTGAGACCAAAGTAAATGCTTTAGAACTTTGTTCCATGATATGCTTTGGTATAATAATTCATTCTTAGGTTTCCCTTTTGTCCCTTCTGGATTGCTTGAGCTTTCTCAAAAAATATGAATTCTGTAACAAAAGAACACCTATACCAAGCAGTCAGTAAAATATATATAATAGAACTACATTGGTTCAATAAATACCCCATGCGCATTGCTGCCCAATGCAGCTTCATCAGGGGTGCGCAAAAAACTGATCGGTATTGGTTTGCTTTTGTTGTAGAATTTATATTTTTCTACCTGTGCAGATGAACATTTTCCTTATAGGATTTTAACTTCACTTTACCAGGGGTAGTGAAAAAAAAAAAAAATATATATATATATATATATATATATATATATATATATATACAGTATATATACATATAGATATATATTCTTATTGATTTCCTTTTTTCAAAGACCCATTTATTGATATTCAATATAGATGATCTCAACCGTAGTAATTTG
Source organism: Leptodactylus fuscus (assembly GCF_031893055.1). Classification (NCBI taxonomy): domain Eukaryota; kingdom Metazoa; phylum Chordata; class Amphibia; order Anura; family Leptodactylidae; genus Leptodactylus; species Leptodactylus fuscus. Next base: position 62,575,879 of record NC_134269.1, read on the forward strand.
ACAGTTCCAGTATTGTTTTGGTTTTAATCCACCCTATTGGTTAGGTTTTCTTGGATTATGTCTTTATTAGAGATGAGTAGTAATCCATCGAGTAGATATTCGATCGAATACTACGGTATTTGAAATATTCGTACTCGATCAAATACTACTAGCTATTCGCAGTAAATATTCGATTCAGAGCCAGCGTTGATTGGCCGATTGCTATACAGTGTATAGCATTCGGCAAATCAACGCTGGTTCTGCAGCAGGCTCGTCCTTGCTAGTCAGGAGAGCTGGCAGCTTGGAATGCTGGTTCTGCCAGAGAATGGTCTGTGAGGAGGCGGAGTCTAAGATCAGACCACAGCAGTCTCCATTGTGGTCCGATCTTAGACTCCGCCTCCTCACAGACGAGCCTCCGGCAGGACCAGCGTTGATTGGCCGAATGCTGTACACTGACCAATCAACGCTGGTCAATTCATTCCTATAAGAAAAAGTAAGCTCCCTCATAACTGCAAGCTGCCAGCTCTCCTGACTAGCAAGGACGAGCCTGCGGCAAATCAATGCTGGTTCTGCAGCAGGCTTGCCCTTGCTAGTCAGGAGAGCTGGCAGCTTGCAGTTACAAGGGAGATTACATTTTATCTGCGCAACTGCAAGCGCTGTGAAGTTAAAGCGCATGGACCCCATAGAATATAATGAGGTCTGTGTGCTTTAACTGCACAGCGCTCCTCCTAAACACTCTCCTTCTGCTATTCGTGGACTTGGTGACTCTCCTTTAGTCCAATAGTGGTTTCCCCTGAAACGAGCATTTTTTCCCATAGACTATAATGGGATTCAATATTCGATCGAGTAGTCGAATATTGAGGCTCTACTCGAAACGAATATCAAATCTTGAATATTTCACTGTTCGCTCATCTCTAGTTTTTATTTTTAAATAATTTTAAAGGTTTTTTATATGTGTACACCAATAAACTTTGATCTTTGTTATTTGTGGGTGTATACCTTATTCATGTGCCCCTTAGATTTTCTTGTGTTATTAAATCTGTGTTTCTTTTGACACAGATAGCACCCCTGTTACTTTAAAGATGGCTGCTGCTTATATATGGTGAGGCTATGCATACACACAGACAGATGAAAACAGAGTTATAATTTTGGTGTACAGGCCAACTAATAAAGGGTTTTTTTTTCCATGAATATATCCATATTTAGTTTTGTAGATGATTAAAACTCAACATTTTTAATTATTTATATGTCCAAGATTGTTCACCTTTTAATTGTCTACAAATCTAAATGTGTGCATGGGAAAGCCCCTATAAGTGTTATAAGTATCTGATCACTGGAGGTCCCATCACTGGGGTCTCCACCTATCATGATAATGGGTGTCCCATTTTCCATTGCTGCTGTTTTACTGAAAATATACAGGGTGTCCGGAAAGTAAATACACAAAATGAAAGGGTGGAATTTAGCCGGTATATGAAACGTTTTTTTTATAAATGACCATGTGACCTTAAATGCACCATTGTGGCGCTGCAGGTAGACCGAGATGTCGGTTTCCTATCCTTCGATCTGTTGTGAAAGGAGAAATGAAGAAGCGCTTTAATGGGAAATCAGTTTAATCACTGCTACTTATTACAAGAATTGCTGGAAGTGCTGGCCACCTACCTTGATGCAAGCAGTGCAACGCCAGGAGATGGATTGACACACCCGTTCACAGACTCCTGGCATGGCCCTCACCGTGACGAATGCAACCTGGATGCAGTTCACGAGCTCTTTGCAGGTTGGGAGAGGTGTTGCGTACACAACGGACTTGACATGTCCCCACAAGAATTGCTGTTACATTCACCATCACATTTGCATTCACAATTACAAGCTTACATTCACTGTGTCGGTCTACCTGCAGTGCCACCACGGTGCATTTCTGGTCATATGTTCATTAGTAAAAAACGCTTCATATACCGGCTAAAGTCCACCCTTTCATTTTGTGTACTTACTTTCCGGACACCCTGTATGTGAATGACAGAGATACTTTAGTGCTGTACTCAACTATCTCAATCAGTCTGATAGCGATTGGGTGCCATTGTGCCATTCTTGTAATATGTCTGGAAGAAACCCCTTTAATCATAAAAGTAACATATAACTGAAAAATATCTTTAAAATATTCAAAGCTATACTATAATAAAAACTTACATTACAATAGAACCAACAACCAGGGTACTTGGTCATGTTGCTATTTCTATCAGTGTCTGATACAAACAAATAGACTATTTCTAGGTGGTGAGATAATGTAACACTACAAATTCATATGACGAAGCAGCCACTTGGGGTAAAATACATGTTACCGAAATTACAGTAAACAGCTGACATCTTTGACATATGACTACTCCTTGAATTGCTGGAAAAATATCAAAAACACCTGTGGATATACTGAGAACACAGAGAAAGTGGCCCCATATGGTGCCCTGTAAATGATGTGCTCTCTAATACTAAAATGCTACAATACAATAAACAATGGTTTCTCAGCTACATCAATGCTGTAGTCATATGGCCTTGGTAGGTTCTGTTAGTTAACACAATAACATAATATAATGTTTGGTTTGTATTGTGTATAAAATATGTCACCAAGTACAGCTTGTAAGCCATAAAAGATATAGAAAACGTATTTCATATTGTGCACCAAAGCACATAATACAAATAATATCCACCTGGTGTGTGCTAAGACTTCAAATATATCATGATAGAAAATAGCATCTTCGCAGCATTGATTTCTGATGCCTTTGTCTTATTAGCTGGCTACAAGTTCAGTCAAGATGGATTTGGTATTAGCAATTCTAGTATACACTGAATATATACTGTAAATAATTGTATAGCATTCTAGAGATAAAATAAAATATATGGGCCAGAATATTAGGCGGAATATAATGTCAGATGGACTGTATATTTATTTACAGCACTCCCTATAGACCCATTAGGTAGAATAATGAATTTTGTTTCTAGGCCAAGATTGTGTTAGTCTTACTGTTACTGTGATATTATGTTCAGTATAAGTGTGTTCATATACTGAGTACTGTAGAGTTAAAGGGATTATCCACCGTACAAATATGAATTGCAAATACATCCACAGCGGTGCTAAATACTCACTCTTCCCTTGTGCACCCTTTTCTTAGCTTTATGTTACTTGCTTCTCCTTGTATCACTGTTACTTACATGCATCAATCTGTGGACAAACTACATTTCCCATGATTCATCTGCCTGCTCTCCTTCCTTTGTACCCCTCCCCTGTATATAAATTTCTTCCTATAGGGACTATTTTGGGTCACAGTGTATGTCTTTTTGGGTTTTTTTTTTTTTTTTTTTTTTTTGGGGGGGGTTGAAACCCCCATCTTCTTTCAACTGCTATACTATCTGAGAACTGAATATGATAGTGGGAGAGAAGCTTAGCTTTGTGATATGTAGGTTTATGTGAATTGGAGCAGGTTTTTGGGGTGAAGGGCACGCTAAAACATGACAGGACTCCGAAGGCCGGGTTCACGGAATCCGTGTCAAAATCCTACTCAAAAAACCGCCTACCATTGAAATCAATGGGACATGGTAATTTCCTTTTTCCGTGACCGGTTTGTGCCCGCTCGCAGAAAAAAGAAGCGACATGCTATATCTTCAGGCGGATTTGCCTAGCGACATCTGCCTCGAAACACCTCCCTCCCGACTAGGCCCATTCATTTGGTTCTAATCCGGAGCAGAATGTCATGACTGGATGCCGGTGCACAGCATCGGCATCCAGGTGCGGCTAGCAGTTTCTTGGTTCGGAATCTGAGGAGGCCTCCGCGTCACATTCCAGACCAAAAAACCCAGTGTGAACTCAGCCTAAGGGGCTATTCACACGGAGGAAAATGGTGAGGAATTTGGTGTGGAATTTCAGCGCTGAGAAAAAAAACCTCCCATTGACTTCAATAGGTTCCTTTTTCTGCTAATATAAAAATGTGCTGAAAAAAAGTTGAGAAAAATGTTTTTGAGGCTAAGGACCCACTTAGCAGACTGCAGCTAAAAAGCACTGTGGGAAAAAAACCACAGCAGAAGTGCATGAGGTTTTTTCTCAAAGTGCTTTCCATAGAAGGTCTGTACAATTTTCCTCTGCGGACTTTCTGCTTCCATTATACCTATAGGGATACCACCAGCGTTTCCATAGGTATAATTGACATATTGCTGTTTGAAAAACACAAGAGATTTTCAATTTGCAGATTATTTCTGCAGTGTGTGGATGGGATTATCCAGAATCCCATCCACTTTGCAGTTAATTCAAAGCGCTGCGGCAAAATTTTCAATGTGGGGCCCCGGCCTGAAAAACTCATCCTGCAGAACCTTTGGCATTTTTGCTAGGATGAAAAAAACGCATAGAAAAACACATCTTTTTTTTTTTTTCTTAAAAATATAGATTGTGAGCCCCACATAGAGCTGCATTTCTTTCCCTTTTGTTTTTTTATAACTGTCCTTATCCTCAGAGCAGTTTTTTTTGAAAAATGAAAGTTTTTGTCAGTTTTTCATGCAATATATACAATCACATTAGAAGGGGTAAAAAGTATAAAGGACGAACTTCTTTGACCTGTGGAATCTACATGTGAAACTGTGCCAAAAACTAAATGTGAAACCTACTTTTATGCTTATATACAGTATATAATATAGACAGCGCTATAGAACAGTAACAGACAAAAAGCCTTGCAAAAAAAAAAAGCAAAAAAAGTCTTAAGTGCTTGATTGTCCATTTCCTTGTTCTGTCTAATTAACCTTGTCACATGCTGCCACTCACAAGAAACACGGAAATTACACATTCTTCTGGGTTTCAGAATCCAGTGGACACAAAACAAAGAAATTTGATTTTGATTAAAGTAAATTGAAGGAAAGCTTGTGAGAGGTCCGGAGCACTTGTACAAACCTCTTATGCAGCTAAGATTTGCTTCTCATAAGTGAGCCTCTCTTTCAATTCCTCGCACGCCACCGAAAAAATGAGATTTTTTTTACAATGCTAACTATTCCCTCACTTTAATCATCTCAAGTCTTCAATGTAATTTCACATGCACTCCCAGCCCAGTGATAAAATTACCGCTCTTCGCTCTTTCTTTCCAAATGTATTTTCTATGTATATATGAGGGTCGGGGAGGTTTTATTCAGATGATACTATAAAATATGTTTATTATGAGGTGGACTAACATTATCTTGTGATGTAATCAATCTCCTCTTAAGTAGCGTCTGGAGATCTGAGCTGCTCAAAATCACAGATAGAAAGGTATAAATCACTCAGGGTGTAAAATAGACCGATTTATGCCATATTTTATTTCTATCTATTAGAATTGCAACACCAAGAAGGACAAGTCATAAGGTTATGCAAATCAAGGAAGTAGCAAGTATAGCGAAAAGCTGTAAATGATCAAATTTTAAAGCATCTAACTTTGATCTTCCCATTCTGTGGAGGCGGCTGTGACCAGGAGCCGGGAGCCATAAGTGAGGCCATGGGCCAGTGGTCCCCACAAACACTATCATTATACTCAGGGAGCCCAAGGGAGGTGAGATTAACATAAAAAATACTGTTACTTACCTCTCCTGTGTTCTGGCAGGCTTTGGGCCTAATTCTATGACGTCCCAGACGTCACATGGGCCAGGGTTGCTTCACGATGCATGCCACAGCTCAAGTGAGGTCTGGTTCATAAATTAAGATGGCCAACATCAGTGGGGAGTGCGCCGTAGCCAGGGAGAGGTAAGTAACAGTGTTTTTTTTTATGTTTGTATCCTCCCCAGAGTCTAATAATTGTTCCCTGTCGTCCTCAACAGCGGCACAATGTGGGGTATTTCTGCCCCTGTGTGCTGGTAGGACAGGCGGATATTTAATTAGCCAATAAATGCGTGGCAGGCCCTATAAGAGGGCACAAGAACCTCCCCTCTGCATGTTTTTTTCTGTCCTGTGTGGACAGAGGACAGGTGGGAGGACTTGTGTCCTCTTACAGGGCTCAGCTGGGCTGAGCATGATGTTTCTAAATCACCCTCTTTCCTTGGGGAAGAGGGTACTGATTAGCCTGCGTTGGCTTATTCCTCTAATCTTCCTCCTCCTCTCCCCCTTCCCTCTCCTCTTACCTCCAGCGTCTGTATGTGAACCGCTGAACTCCAGTCCGTCCCTTCACCACGCTGCTGAGGTCCGTGGTTGCGGCGGGTCCGTGCGGCAGCCGGAACTATTGTGCACCCCCTGTCTGGGGTAAGCATGGGAGTGGTTGGCTCCTCCCATTTCCGGCCGGCCAGGTTAAAGGTCAGGCCGGCCGTGTCACTAGTTACCTTCCTGCAGTTCTGGAAGGCTGTGCATTTCTTGTACACTTGTTAACTTGTGATTTGGGTTTGCTGTTGTTAACCCTATTGGTCTGTCACCTTTACTGATCCGGTCTACTGAACCTGGTAAGATCTACCCTTTTTAAATCATGGTATGATGTTATGGTGACAGTATTGCATGGTCTATTATCTCTTTCTGCAGGATATGTCATCCTCTACTACCCCTCCTGGGGATGGTAGGAGGAAAACCTCTGCTAAGACGAAACATCTTTCCTGTTTCAATTGTGACACACCGCTCCCTGATGGTAGGTAGCGGCTTAAGGGGTTGTTCCCTTTGATGTACTGTGGTCCTATAACTTGCCTATTATTTTTAAGCTACGAATGGGCCCGCTGTCGCGGGTGCAGAGGCCCTCCACCTGAGGAGCCCTCTCCCAGAGATATGATGGCTTGGGTCAAGGAGATGGTGAGTTTGGGCATCGCTTGGGTAAATAGGTTTTCCCTTACTTGTACTCTCCTTCTTTGTTTTACAGGATGATTCTCTCAAAGGAATCCATTCCACCTTGTCTCAGCTCAGCAAGAGACCATGCTCTGAGCACCGTTCCTCGTCCCTCCCCCCCTTGGAACACCTGCGGGTGGCAGAGGATGATTCCTCCGAGGACGACTCAGTGATTTCCGGCAGACCTGTGTTCCATTATGAACAAACAGGCAGGCTCCTGAAGTCCATCCGGTCTACAGTGGGCCGAGATGTTGACGGGGAAGCCTCCACGTCTGCCTCTGGGGGACATATTGCCTTCCATGCGGACGCCACGCTGTCTGACCTTATGGCGGAGCAGTGGAAACAGCCAGAGAAGGGACACTCACTCTCCAGGATTTTCAAAACTCTGTTTCCTGTTGACACTGCCCAGTGGGACTCCTGGGGGCCTCCCCCGAAGGTGGATTTGGCCGTAGCCAAGCTGTCCCGCAGAACCCTGGTGCCCTTAGAAGACTGTCCAAATCTTCAAGACCCTCTGGACCGTAGGGCGGACTCCGTTCTAAAAAAGATCTACTCCGCTTCTTCTGCGCAAGCTTCTGTGGCCATAGCCTCCTCCACGGTTGGCGACTTTCTGCGCAACCGTTTAGCCGCCTTGGAGCGGGATATAGACACGGGCGTGGATAGAGATGAAATCCTGACCTCTATGAAGAGAGTTCATAGGGCTGCAGATTATTTGGCGGAAGCCTCCCGCCATCAATTGAAGATCTCTGCCAAATCTATGGCGTTGTCTACCGCTGCCCGTAGACCCCTGTGGCTAAAGCCTTGGCGTGCAGATTTTGCATCAAAGGCAGCTCTCTGCGCTCTCCCTTTTGAACTGGGAAGAGTGTTTGGCCAAAGTTTGGATGCCATTATGGAGGGATTAGCTGAAGGTAGGGGAAAGTCCCTACCTCAAGCATCCAGGGGCAGACGTGCTCCCTCTAGAGGCAGAGGTTCTTCCTCTAATTTTAGACGCCCAGCTCAGCAACGGTGTTCTAGATACCGCCCTAGGGGAGCCGGACGTGGCGCTTCCAAGGAGGACACCAAGATGAAGCCTGAGTTTTGACGTGGGGCAGCTCCCTGTGGTCCCTCTTCCTGTGGGAGGATGTCTTTCCTCCTTTTTCAGAGCATGGATCACCCATATTCAAGACCCATGGGTGTTGAAGATCATACAGCACGGGTATCACATCGATTTTCATCTTCCACCTCCAGATCGGTTCGTTTCCACCCGAGTTCTTCCACCTTCTCAGCAGGCCAGCCTGGAAGCCTAGGTCGCCGACTATGTTACCAAGGGCGCCCTGGAGAAGGTACCAGCCTCAGATCACGGTCTGGGAGTTTACTCCCCCGTCTTTCTGGTCCTCAAGGTCACCGGGGGCTGGAGGATGATAATAGACCTGAGGTACCTCAACCAGTTTATCAGGAAGAAGTCATTTCGAATGGAGACCGTGGATTCCGTGGCTGTGTTTCTTCAACCAGGAGAGGTGATGGTTACCCTCGACTTGAAGGACGCCTACCTACATGTCCCTATTGCTCATTCCCACAGGAAGTTCCTCAGGATTGCCGTCTCTATGGCCGGCCACAGGGAGCACTATCAATTCACAGCTCTGCCTTTCGGCATCACATCCGCCCCACTGGTATTCACCAAGGTGATCGCTCCGGTCGCCGCGACCCTCAGACTTCAGGGTCTTTTCATCGTTCCCTATCTAGACGACTGGCTACTGAAAGCTCAGTCTCCTGCTGCTCTCCTCCAGCAGCTCAACCTTGCCATCAACTTCCTACAAGAATTAGGATGGATTATCAATTGGGAGAAGTCCAAAGTCGTTCCATCCACCCGAAGGAAATTCCTCGGTTTTTTAGTGGATTCAGAAGCGATTCAGATCTTCCTCTCCAGTCCAAGGAAAGAAAGGATCCAGGCCAGTGCACGATTCTTATTGCACACTCGGCAGGTAACCATCCGGACCGCCATGAGAGTACTGGGCCTGATGTCATCCTCGGCCAGGGCGGTCCCTTGGGCTTTATGGCATTTGCGTCCCCTACAGATGGAAGTGTTGAGAACCTGGAACAGGTCTCCACGGGGACTGCACAAGAAGATCTGCCTTTCTCCCGTTACCCGTCTTTCCCTCAGATGGTGGATACACCTGAAAGACGGAAGGTCCACGGTCCCGACAGTGTGGACCCTGTTGACAACAGATGCATCCCAGTGGGGATGGGGAGCCCATTGTCAAGACAAAACTGTTCAGGGACAATGGAGATGTCCGGAGCTGAGGTCATCCAATCTCAAGGAACTCAGAGCAGTGTACCTGGCCCTAGTACACTTTGCCCCGGAATTGAAAGGCAAGTCAGTCAAGATCCGGTCAGACAATACGTTGTGGTTGTTTATATAAACAAACAAGGGGGCACCAGGTCACCAACCTTGCTGAGAGAGACGAATCTCATATTTGCCTGGGCAGAGAAGAATCTAGTCCAGTTATCCGCTGTTCACATAAAGGGCTCCCTGAACATAGTAGCGGATCAGCTGAGTCGGGGTATTACCGTATCAGGAGAATGGTCTCTCAATCCAGACGTATTTCAACAGATCGTCCAGAGATGGGGTCTCCCAGAGGTCGATCTTATGGCTACCCGACTCAACACCAAGGTAGGGACCTTCTGCTCCCTGTACCAGGAGGACAATCCCTTGGCAGTGGATGCCCTGTCCATCCCATGGAGGTTCAGGCTGTTTTACATTTTCCCTCCAATTCCAATCATACCTAAGGTATTGATAAAAATAAGACAGGACCAAGCCTCGGGAATAGCCATAATCCCGTTCTGGCCAAAAAGGGCTTGGTTTGCTCAGCTCATACAAATGAGTCAGGGCATATATTGGAGGCTTCCCCCACTCCCAGACCTGGTAACCCAAGGAGAGCTGAGATGCCAGGATCTGAGGAGACTCAACCTGACAGCCTGGAGGTTGACCAGTCCCTATTGAGAAATAGAGGACTGTCACAAGCCGTCTTGAAGACCCTATCCAGCGCCAGAGCAGATTCGACTAACAGGAAGTACCGTCGAATAAGTAACATCTTTAATGCCTGGTGTCTGCAGCATCAAGTGGACTCCACCGATCCCCCGACGGAGGTGATCCTGGACTTCCTTCAAGACGGACTAGACAGAGGTCTTGCTGCGGCCACACTCAAGGTACACGTGGCGGCCCTGTCCGCCTATCTGGGGAGGCGTTTGTCTCAGGATTCCTTAGTGAGCACCTTTATTAAAGGGGCAACTAGGCTGAGACCGGTGGTAAACACCCCCGTCCACCAATGGGACCTTATTCCGGTCCTAAACGCTTTATGTGATCATCCATTTGAACCTTTGGAGGAAATCTCCTTCAAGTCACTAACCGGCAAGATGGCGCTACTATTGGCAGTAACAACTGCCAAACGGGTTGGTGAACTGCAAGCTTTGTCTGCTGAGGAGCCATATACTACCTTTTTTTCTGACCATGTGCAGCTTAGGTTCCTCCCGGGTTTTCGTCCCAAGGTACCATCTGCCTCAAATAGGAACCAGATAATCTCCCTTCCGGTATTTTTTCCCTTCCCTTCTTCTGCTGAAGAAGAAAGATGGCACAAGCTAGATGTGGTCAGATGCCTGCAGATCTACTTGCAGCGCACTCGCCCTTTTAGGCGGACTGAAAACCTGTTGGTTAGCTACACTGGGAGAAACAAGGGCGCCAAAGCCGCTAAAGCCACTATATCCCGGTGGGTTACCGAGACTATTAAAGTCGCCTATACCACCCAAGGGCTGTCGGCTCCATCCTTCCTTCATGCCCATTCAACCAGGGCAGTGTCCACTTCTCGGGCGGAAAGAAGCGCTTTGTCTGTGGACCAAATATGCACAGCTGCCTCGTGGGCATCTGAATCTACCTTCATCCGGCATTATAGCCTGAAGGACCAAGTGGCAGACTCCACTGCCTTTTGCCCATACCGTCTTAAGTTCAGTTATGGGTTAAATCCCACCCATCTTGGGGACCTGCTTGCTATATCCCCACATTGTGCCGCTCTTGAGGACGACAGGGAACGAGTGATTATGAAGATAATCTTGTTTCCCTTAGTCCTAACAGCGGCACAAGATTTCCCACCCTGGGAATCATATCTTATGTATAAAACTGTATATAATTATTATGAAGGTACTTTTGTATTTACACGCAAAGGGGAGGTTCTTGTGCCTTCTTATAGGGCCTGCCACGCATTTATTGGCTAATTAAATATCCGCCTGTCCTACCAGCACACAGGGGCAGAAATACCCCACATTGTGCTGCTGTTAGGACTAAGGGAAACAAGATTATCTTCATAATCACTCGTTCATGAGTGGTCCACAATGGGTCGTCATTCCTAGTTACACCACTGTCTGCACAGACAAATAGTTTGATTGGAAGAATGGCTTGTCGTGATCCATGCTGTACTACAAGTGAAGTTGGATTTCAAGTCTCAAGTCTAGTGTAACAGTGTTGATGCAAACCAATAAGTCCCTGCATCATTTCTCCCTAATAAGACATAGTATCAATTCTGACTCACGTCAAGATCTCACACAGCCAGATCAAGATCCACGTAACCACGTCAAGATCTCACACAGTCGGGGAGGTTTTATTCACTGTATGTGAACACTGAATCATGACACAATAAAAATATGATATCCTTGACTACTCACCTTGATGCAAATAGAAAAGTATAAAAAATAAAACTTTACTAGATATCGTCCATGCAGTCAGACATATCCTTCTATACATTTCTATTTGGTTGAACACATTCCAAGATGAGTGACATCGGATTGAAATTTGCCTATTCTGAAAAAAAATACTTTTGTGTTACTTTTAGTTGCTGTGAGTAACGCAAAAGATTTTTTTTTCCTTGTTAGTGCTTTAGTGATTTAGTATCGCTCATCTTGGACTACCTTAAGTAGAGAGGAACAGTAAGGCTGAGGCCCCACATTGTGGAAAAGATTATTTTTTGTTGCAGATTTTGCTTTGTTTGTTTGAGCCAAACCTAGGAGTAGCTACAAAAGGAATGGGAAATGTATAGAAAGTATTTATAGTTCTCCTCTCTGTTCAACCTATTCCTGGCCTTAGCTCTAAAAAAAAGCAGCAAAATCTGCAACAAAAAAACTGTTTGGCCGGGGCCCCACGGGACGTAAATACCGCAATTTGCCTGCAGCAGAGACGCTGTGGGAAAAATTGCGGCGTTTTACAGTTCAAGCAAAGGGGATGGGATTCATGCGAATCCCATGACCACTTTGCAGAAAAAAATGCAGTGCGAACACGCTGTGATTTGCAAAGCCGTTGCGGTTTTGCAAATCGCAGCATGTCAATTATATATATGGAAACACCGGCGGCTTTCCCGTAGATATAATGGAAAGAGAAAGTCCGCGGAGGAAAACTCTGTGAACTTTCTCTTCAAAACGCTGTGGAAAGAACCGCAATGCGATCATGCAGCGGTTCTTCCCGCAGCACTTTATCACTGCGTTTACGGCCGTGGGGCCTTAGCCTTTCTGCAATGTGGGGCCTCAGCCTAAAGAAGGAAATATCTTTACAAAAAGGTTAAGGAGCCATCCAGATGTTGACGGCGTCTTGTGATGTTCTGGTAAGGTGGACATTGTTGTGTTTTTACAATGACACACAGGGGCGGATCCAGGGCCGGGCGAGCCAGGCAACCGCATGGGGCCCCGCGCCTAGCGGGGCCCCGCGGCAGTGCCCTCACCTAACAAAATGCAGGTTGGGTCGGTCGGCAGGGCAATTGCCGAGGGCCCCAGCACTGCAGCAGCGGCTAACAGAGTAGATCCAGGAAGCTCCACTCAGCGCTGTCAGGACGCTCCTCCTCACCCCCCTTCTCTGGCTGCCCTCTGTCAACCAATGAGAGGGTGAGGAGAGCCCAGGAGGCGGAGCTTATCGCTCTACAGAAGATCTCTGCCATCCTGCACACCTGAGAGGGAGAAGAGGAAGCTTCAGCAAACTGAAAGTAAAGAAGGAACACACAGGTACAGGCTGGAGGGGGGGGGTTACTCTGCCTATTAATGTCAGGCATTTGGAGTTATTCATTTAGTTTTAGTAACTCCTTGTGCCTCATATTAATAGCAACTAACCCCATCATGTCCCTCACATTAACCCCCTGTGTACTTCACCATAAGGGTTACTGATGTGTGAGATATATGGGGGTACTAATCATGAAGATACTTCATTATTACCTCCATGTCTCTCACATATCAGTAACTCTTATGTGAGGCACACAGGGGGTTAATGTGAAGGATATGATGGGGTTAATTGCTATTAATATGAGGCATTTGGAGTATCTAAGCTGTAATGCACATGACTGTACTTTTTAGGGCTCGTTCACATCTGCGCCCGGTCTCCATTCTGCAGGTTTCCGTTTCCTGCATAAAACAGAGGCAGGAGACAGAAACCTGCAGAACTCTTTCATTTGAATGGGTGAGAAAGCTGTCCGGCCGTGAGCGGCGGTGAGCGTTTTATGCTCTCCGCCGCGAAACCGTTTTTTTTAATCCGGACACAGAGTCGGATATGCAGTACTCTGTGTCCGGATTAAAAAAACGGTTTTGCGGCGGAGAGCATAAAACGCTCATGGCCGGACCCGGTCCGTGGTTTCCGTCTTCTTGCATTCAGAAGACGAAAACCACAGAACGGAGACCCGAACGCAGGTGTGAACCTAGTGTCATCCTCAATTGTGGATAGAAGTATGTACTATTATATTTCAATGGGCCCAGCACACATGGCCATTGTTTTTGCGGCTGTGTGTTAGGGCCACATTGAAGAGCTGCAAATTATGGAGCAGGTCCTATATGTGTCCTATACCTAGACCAGTCATGTCCTCATAAGTGGGTGGTATTACACAGGGGCGGATCCAGAGCCAGGCAACCACCTGGGGCCCCTGCCCAGCAGGGCCCCGCGGCGCGGCCCGGACCTAACAAAATGGTCCTGGTTGGCGGGAGGTATGTCCCGATTTTAACTCATCGGCGATGAGCTGAATACATAAGCGTTTAAAGCAGGAGCTGTCAAAGTTCATCTCCTGCATTAATGCTGCGCTCCGGCATTTGTAGCCACGATGTGATGACGTCACATCGCGCCTACAATATGTGTATGAGTGAGACTGCGGAGAGAGCGGCGGGGGAGCGAGGGAAGGTGAGTGTGGGTTTTTTTTGTGTGTTAAACATTAAAATGGAACATAATATAGGGGGCCCATGAAACTGGGGGCAGATAAAGGGGGAGGGGGGAGAACGGCATGACACTGGGGCAGATGAAGGGGGAGAGAACAGCATGACACTGGGGCAGATAAAGGGGGGGGAATGGCATGACACTGGGGCAGATGAAGGGAGAGAGAACAGCATGACACTGGGGCAGATGAAGGGAGAGAGAACAGCATGACACTGGGGCAGATGAAGGGAGAGAGAACAGCATGACACTGGGGCAAAGAGGGGGAGGGAGAATGGCATGACACTGGGGCAGATGAAGGGGGGGAGAACAGCATGACACTGGGGCAGATGAAGGGGGCGGGGAGAACAGCATGACATGGGGCAGATGAAGGGGGTGAATGGCATGAAACTGGGCAGAAACGGGGGACAGAGATGGAGGGGGGGCATGAAACTAGGGGCAGATGAAGGGTGTATATGAAACTGGGGGAGAGATGGAGGGGGGACATATAATTTACGGGTGACTGTAGGAGGATTATACTGTGTGGGAGCACATGAAAAATGAATGAGAATGGGCGGAGTCAACATAAAAGTGGGCGGAGCCAAGTTTGCTGCGGCGCGCACAGCGCACCGCACACTTTCTCCCTCTTTCTTATCTTCAAAACGGAGGTATGGGTTATAAGCACGAGGCTTGGTGGTGCTTCTATGCCACTGGCCTTGCGTGCACGCTCCCAATGCAGCTAATAGTACACAAATAAGGTCAGTATTATAAGGTGCAAGCACAGCTAACTAGTTAAAAAAATGCCTCAAAAATGCATTTTTTGGGCTAATGTTTTTAAAAAATCCTGGGGGGGACCCCCAGACCCCCCGGTAAGTAGGGCCCCACCAAAGTCAATTGCCCAGGGCCCCGCAAAGCCTGGATCCACCACTGATGACACATCATCATGCAGCATGGTTATAGTTAACTCTTGGTAGCTCTTACAGGAGTTTTTGTCTCTTTAAACTTAGGCATTAGCCTTCTATGCATACAAATCAGTGTTTACCCTTATGTAGTGCTTTATGATTGTAATATTGACTGCAGATGATGTGATATATAACAATGTTATGTACTACTGTCCCCTTGCCATTTCATCTACATGGTTTGCTGGCACGAGAACTTTGAAATTGTTCCCCCATCCTTGTTTTTGTATGATGTATTGTTGTTGTCTTAAGTGTCCGTGATATTTTATTTTTGAATACAAATAAAAAATTAAGATTTTATAGATGTGGTTGTTGTTCGAAGTTTTCATGTAGGTCCCACATCTAGAAATGCATTATTGGCCTCTTTTTTCTTTGTCCCAATTTCTACAGCTTCAAGCCTAAACTAAAGACACATCTTTTTAGATAGGCCTATCACAATTCCTAATGTAAACCCTTCTGTACCGCAATTAGAATCCCTAAAATGAACCCTCCTCTGTTCACGCTCCCACATTACCCCACACAATATGATGCCATTTCAGACTAACTTTATATGTCCAGGCACCATCCACATGTTAAAGGACATGACTGGTGACTAGAGATGAGCGAACAGTGAAATGTTCGAAGTTTGAAGTTCGATTCGAGTAGCCACTCAATACTCGACTGTTCGATCGAACATCGAACCCCATTATAGCCTATGAGGAATAAATAAATATATAGGAAATGATGCCAGCACCCTGGAATGCAACTGAGACAGCAGGGGAAGCTTGACTGGGGGCATCTAACATGCCCAAGTCACTGTATTATGTCAGGATCCCTGTCAGCTTGCGATATGCGGGAGCTGACTTTTTCCCATAGGAATGCATTGACCAGCGTTGATTGGCCGAATGCCATACAGAGTACAGCATTCGGCCAATCAACGCTGGTTCTGCTGGAGGAGGTGGAGTCTAAGATCGGTCCACAGCAGTCTCCATTCTGGTCTGATCTTAGACTTCGCCTCCTCACAGACGAGCCTCCGGCAGAACCAGCGTTGACTGGCCGAATGCTGTACTCTGTATGGCATTCGGCCAATCAACGCTGGTCAATGCATTCCTATGGGAAAAAAGTCAGCTCCCGCATATCGCAAGCTGACATGGATCCCGACCAGATAGAGCCCCAAAGAGCTGTGTGAGTGACATTCCCACCTAAATAAAGGTAATCTCTAGCTAACCCTGCCTGTACATCTATCCCTGTCTCACAGTCATATAGTTCACAGTCTCATATGAACCGGATATTAAATCCACTGTTCGTATAAATTGGAGGTCACCTGAATTTGCCAGCCAATTACTTTTTCCGATTTTTTTTCGATGCCTCCGTTGTCGTAGTTCCTGTCCCACCTCCCCTGCGCAGTTATTGGTGCAAAAAATGCACCAGGGAAGTGTGGGAGGGGAATCAAATTTTTAGTGAGTTTGCCACCTGGTGTTCGACTCGAATCAAACATCTCGAACAGCCTGATATCTGATCGAACATGTACTCGATCGAACGCTGTTCGCTCATCTCTAGTGGTGATGGCTCGTACAGATTTATATTTGTGTAATGACAGTAACCTCTAATACAAAATTGTCTGACCACTGTATAAGCAATGTTAACTCCAATGCCACCCCTGCTACCTCTTGTGTCAGGGCCCTCAGTCCCATTGTATGAAGTGACTAATTCTTTGTAATGTATATTTTTGTCTGTATTTGAACCCTACAAATTGTACAGTGCTGCAGAATATGTTGGTGCTTTATAACTAAAATGTATTATTATTATTATTATTATTATTATTATTATTATTATTATTATTATTATTATAAAGACTGCTAAAAAGACCGCTGTGGAATAGAGTTATTTTTTTTCACAAAAAGACTTTAAGCCTCTATTATACCTATACAGAAAACACCAGCATTTCCATAGATATACTTGACATCCTGCGATTTAGAAAAACACTTGTGTTTTTGAAGTCGAAGGGTCTCTGCTGATTTTTTTTCTGCAATGTGTGGATGGGATTAGCCAGAATGCCATCTACTTTGCAGGTAATGTAAAATGCACACTACATTTTCGCAACGTGGGACCCCAGCCTAAAGGAAGAAAAGTCATCAGTCATAGAAACTGTTCTTTTATGCCCTTGTGACCCCCTCAGTTCCAAGTTGCATACACTTTTACAAGCTTGTTAGCGAAGCAAATTATAGAAACAAGGCTCTGGAATCAGAGATATATGAAGAGTGAAAGGAAAATAAATGTCCACTAGAGATGAGCGAACAGTGTTCTATCGAACACATGTTCGATCGGATATCAGGGTGTTCGCCATGTTCGAATCGAATCGAACACCACGTGGTAAAGTGCGCCAAAATTCGATTCCCCTCCCACCTTCCCTGGCGCCTTTTTTGCACCAATAACAGCGCAGGGGAGGTGGGACAGGAACTACGACACTGGGGGCATTGAAAAAAATTGGAAAAAGTCATTGGCTGCCGAAATCAGGTGACCTCCATTTTAGACGAATAGTGGATTTCAAATCCGGGTCATATGAGAATGTGAACTTTGTGACTATGAGACAGGGATAGCTGTACAGGCAGGGATAGCTAGGGATAACCTTTATTTAGGGGGGAATGTTATTAAAAATAACTTTTTGGGGCTCTATCGGGTGTGTAATTGTGATTTTTGTGAGATAAACTTTTTCCCATAGGGATGCATTGGCCAGCGCTGATTGGCCGAATTCCGTACTCTGGCCAATCAGTGCTGGCCAATGCATTCTATTAGCTTGATGAAGCAGAGTGTGCACAAGGGTTCAAGCGCACCCTCGGCTCTGATGTAGCAGAGCCGAGGCTGCACAAGGGTTCAAGCGCACCCTCGGCTCTGATGTAGGAGAGCCGAGGGTGCACTTGAACCCTTGTGCACCCTCAGCTCTGCTACATCAGAGCCGAGGGTGCGCTTGAACCCTTGTGCACACTCTGCTTCATCAAGCTAATAGAATGCATTGGCCAGCGCTGATTGGCCAATGTATTCTATTAGCCTGATGAAGTAGAGCTGAATGTGTGTGCTAAGCACACACATTCAGCTCTACTTCATCGGGCTAATAGAATGCATTGGCCAGCGCTGATTGGCCAGAGTACGGAACTCGACCAATCAGCGCTGGCTCTGCTGGAGGAGGCGGAGTCTAAGATCGCTCCACACCAGTCTCCATTCAGGTCCGACCTTAGACTCCGCCTCCTCCGGCAGAGCCAGCGCTGATTGGCCGAAGGCTGGCCAATGCATTCCTATGCGAATGCAGAGACTTAGCAGTGCTGAGTCAGTTTTGCTCAACTACACATCTGATGCACACTCGGCACTGCTACATCAGATGTAGCAATCTGATGTAGCAGAGCCGAGGGTGCACTAGAACCCCTGTGCAAACTCAGTTCACGCTAATAGAATGCATTGGCCAGCGCTGATTGGCCAATGCATTCTATTAGCCCGATGAAGTAGAGCTGAATGTGTGTGCTAAGCACACACATTCAGCACTGCTTCATCACGCCAATACAATGCATTAGCCAGTGCTGATTGGCCAGAGTACGGAATTCGGCCAATCAGTGCTGGCTCTGCTGGAGGAGGCGGAGTCTAAGGTCGGACCTGAATGGAGACTGGTGTGGAGCGATCTTAGACTCCGCCTCCTCCAGCAGAGCCAGCGCTGATTGGTCGAGTTCCGTACTCTGGCCAATCAGCGCTGGCCAATGCATTCTATTAGCCCGATGAAGTAGAGCTGAATGTGTGTGCTTAGCACACACATTCAGCTCTACTTCATCAGGCTAATAGAATACATTGGCCAATCAGCGCTGGCCAATGCATTCTATTAGCTTGATGAAGCAGAGTGTGCACAAGGGTTCAAGCGCACCCTCGGCTCTGATGTAGCAGAGCTGAGGGTGCACAAGGGTTCAAGTGCACCCTCGGCTCTCCTACATCAGAGCCGAGGGTGCGCTTGAACCCTTGTGCAGCCTCGGCTCTGCTACATCAGAGCCGAGGGTGCGCTTGAACCCTTGTGCACACTCTGCTTCATCAAGCTAATAGAATGCATTGGCCAGCACTGATTGGCCAGAGTACGGAATTCGGCCAATCAGCGCTGGCCAATGCATTCTATTAGCCCGATGAAGTAGAGCTGAATGTGTGTGCTAAGCACACACATTCAGCACTGCTTCATCACGCCAATACAATGCATTAGCCAGTGCTGATTGGCCAGAGTACGGAATTCGGCCAATCAGCGCTGGCTCTGCTGGAGGAGGCGGAGTCTAAGATCGCTCCACACCAGTCTCCATTCAGGTCCGACCTTAGACTCCGCCTCCTCCAGCAGAGCCAGCGCTGATTGGCCGAATTCCGTACTCTGGCCAATCAGCACTGGCTAATGCATTGTATTGGCGTGATGAAGCAGTGCTGAATGTGTGTGCTTAGCACACACATTCAGCTCTACTTCATCGGGCTAATAGAATGCATTGGCCAGCGCTGATTGGCCAGAGTACGGAATTCGGCCAATCAGCGCTGGCTCTGCTGGAGGAGGCGGAGTCTAAGATCGCTCCACACCAGTCTCCATTCAGGTCCGACCTTAGACTCCGCCTCCTCCAGCAGAGCCAGCGCTGATTGGCCGAATTCCGTACTCTGGCCAATCAGCACTGGCTAATGCATTGTATTGGCTTGATGAAGCAGTGCTGAATGTGTGTGCTTAGCACACACATTCAGCTATACTTCATCGGGCTAATAGAATGCATTGGCCAGCGCTGATTGGCCGAATTCCGTACTCTGGCCAATCAGCACTGGCTAATGCATTGTATTGGCGTGATGAAGCAGTGCTGAATGTGTGTGCTTAGCACACACATTCAGCTCTACTTCATCGGGCTAATAGAATGCATTGGCCAATCAGCGCTGGCCAATGCATTCTATTAGCGTGAACTGAGTTTGCACAGGGGTTCTAGTGCACCCTCGGCTCTGCTACATCAGATTGCTACATCTGATGTAGCAGTGCCGAGTGTGCATCAGATGTGTAGTTGAGCAAAACTGACTCAGCACTGCTAAGTCTGCATTCGCATAGGAATGCATTGGCCAGCCTTCGGCCAATCAGCGCTGGCTCTGCCGGAGGAGGCGGAGTCTAAGGTCGGACCTGAATGGAGACTGGTGTGGAGCGATCTTAGACTCCGCCTCCTCCAGCAGAGCCAGCGCTGATTGGTCGAGTTCCGTACTCTGGCCAATCAGCACTGGCCAATGCATTTCTATGGGGAAAAGTTAGCTTGCGAAAATCGCAAACTGACAGGGATTTCCATGAAATAAAGTGACTTTTATGCCCCCAGACATGCTACCCCTGCTGTCCCAGTGTCATTCCAGGGTGTTGGTATCATTTCCTGGGGTGTCATAGTGGACTTGGTGACCCTCCAGATACGAATTTGGGTTTCCCCCTTAACGAGTTTATGTTCCCCATAGACTATAATGGGGTTCGAAACCCATTCGAACACTCGAACAGTGAGCGGCTGTTCGAATCGAATTTCGAACCTCGAACATTTTAGTGTTCGCTCATCTCTAATGTCCACCTTTGTGCACCATTTTGTTATTTTTTTAAGCCTGAAGAGCTGTAACATTCTTGGCTGAATAATTCCTTCATATATTTGTGTAATGGTTGGAATCCTTTATTTCTCAGACACAGCCACAGATCCCTGGCAAAGACAAATAATTCAATTATAAAATTCTGACTGTCTGTAGTCTTCATAGCTGCGGGCAGAAGGAATATTGTCTCTGCATTGAATTGAATAATAAAACAGTATGGTTGCAAGTTCCCCCTAGTGCTGGTTGTACGCAGCCAGAATCTGTTAAGTTTTTGGCGTTCTATATTTTAAAAAAAATTTGAGCTCTGACTGAGACTTTCTATAATATTAAAGGGAGTCTGTCATTGGCTAAATCAAGCTTTAGAAAGGCTATTCTAGGCATATCTGTCATTCATTGATCCTCGCAGCCATTTTTGAATTAAGGGCGGGTTCACATCTGCGCCCTGGTCTCCTCTTTCAGGTTTCAATCTTCTGCCAACAGGAGATGGAAACCCGCAGACAGTGTCCGCCCATGAGCGCCTGTGAGCGTTTTGTGGTCTCTGCGTTTTAACCAGACACATGTCCGACTTTGTGTCCGATTAAAAAAAAAAACAGTTTCGCCTCGGAGACCACTAAATGCTCACAAGCGCTCACGGGTGGACACTTTGCAAACCTATTCAAATGAATGGATTTGAAAAGTGACTGCCGGTTTCCAGCTCCTGTCCAGTTTCTCGACGGAAACCTGAAAGCGGAGACCGGGGCGCAGATGTGAATCTGCCCTGACCCAGTTTTCTTCATATGCAAATTATTCTTCAGGGAGCACTGGAAGCCTTATCCCTTGCTATCCCTATCCTTGTTCCCTGAGCACTGTTGCGTCATCATCCACCGTTTCTCACTGCCCCCTTCTTGGAAAGGTGATCCCTCCTTCTACACCTCTTCACTGCTTCCTTCAGAGCAGCTAGTCACATACAGCACAGTTAAAGTCTTGCACATGCGCTATACATGTCTAGCTGCTCAGCTGCACCGTGCAAGCATGGGCAGCACACGGGGACATCCCCGTGTCCCCTGTGTGCAGCCCGTGCTTTTAATTCACGGCAGGCTGGTTGCAGCACAGTTGTTTGCAACCGGACTAAGTCAATACTGTTGGATAAAAACACAGAAACTTACTAAAACATCTTTTAATACAGTTGGCAAAATTCGCTCCATGTGCCTCCTTCACTTAGACTGACATTAAATTGGCCTATAAGTGCTCAGCAATTTTTGCCATTAAACACAGATGCTATGCAAATGAATGAATGCCTCCCTTTGTGAACATTTCCATTATACTGTATATTGTAGGACCAATTGAGGGTTTGTCTAGAGAATGATAATTATGTGAGTTAAGATATGTATTGGCTTTTGAAGTAACAGATTCGTGACTGTTATACACATAGATGGACTGACATGTTCAGCAATGTAATCACACCACTATCATACATCCCTGGCGAGTGTTCCTTTTATCAGATTCTGCTTTTATGAAGTATTTCTTACTATCAGTAAGTAATATTTTATGAAACTAACTCATAGCATACAAATGTTTTCAAAAGTGTAAACCCCTAAGGTGAAAATGTACATAAGAATACTGTCTTGTGGATAATAAAAATACATGTTAAATGATTAATATGTGAACATGTTTATTATATCATGTTCTATATCCTTCCTGTACTTTCTGTTTTATATAATCATCTATGTGTCCTTGACATAAACTATGTTCTACCATAAAGTGTGCCTAGAACACCTGACAGGGGGCAGTAAAATAGTGCAGTATAAAGGGAAGAAAAGTGTTGTATAGATGTACTATTATTGTATATGATACAGTTGTAGCCTTTAGAGATGAGCGAACACTAAAATGTTCGAGGTTCGAAATTCGATTCGAACAGCCGCTCAATGTTCGTGTGTTCGAACGGGTTTCGAACCCCATTATAGTCTATGGGGAACAGATACTCGTTAAGGGGGAAACCCAAATCCGTGTCTGGAGGGTCACCAAGTCCACTATGACACCCCAGGAAATGATGCCAACACCTCTGGAATGACACTGGGACAGCAGGGGAAGCATGTCTGGGGGCATCTAACACACCAAAGACCCTCTATTACCCCAACATCACAGCCTAACAACTACACACTTTACACACTCAATACCACCTCTCTGACAGTAGGAAAACACCTTGAAACATGTGTATTTGGCACTTGCAGTGAGGAGAGCTTGTCACCAGCAGTGAATTTGGCCCTTGTAGTAAGTTGAGGTTGGCACCAACATTTGTTTTGAAAATCAGGGTGGATTGAGCCTCTAACCAGCAGAGTTTGGGCAAATTCATGGTGGAGGGAGCCTCTAAACACCCCAGTTTGGGCAAATTCATGGTGGAGGGAGCCTCTAAAAACCCCAGTTTGGACCAATTCATGGTGGAGGGAGCCTCTAACCAGCCCAGTTTGGGCAAATTCATGGTGGAGGGAGCCTCTAAAAAACCCAGTTTGGACCAATTCATGGTGGAGGGAGCCTCTAACCAGCCCAGTTTGGGCAAATTCATGGTGGAGGGAGCCTCTAACCAGCCCAGTTTGGACCAATTAATGGTGGAGGGAGCCTCTAACCAGCCCAGTTTGGACCAATTAATGGTGGAGGGAGCCTCTAACCAGCCCAGTTTGGACCAATTCATGGTGGAGGGAGCCTCTAAACAGCCCAGTTTGGGCAAATTCATGGTGGAGGGAGCCTCTAACCAGCCCAGTTTGGACCAATTCATGGTGGAGGGAGCCTCTAACCAGCCCAGTTTGGACCAATTAATGGTGGAGGGAGCCTCTAACCAGCCCAGTTTGGACCAATTCATGGTGGAGGGAGCCTCTAACCAGCCCAGTTTGGACCAATTAATGGTGGAGGGAGCCTCTAAACAGCCAAGTTTTGGGAAATTCATGGTGGAGGGAGCCTCTAACCAGCCCAGTTTGGACCAATTCATGGTGGAGGGAGCCTCTAAAAAACCCAGTTTGGACCAATTCATGGTGGAGGGAGCCTCTAAACAGCCCAGTTTGGGCAAATTCATGGTGGAGGGAGCCTCTAACCAGCCCAGTTTGGACCAATTCATGGTGGAGGGAGCCTCTAAACAGCCCAGTTTGGGCAAATTCATGGTGGAGGGAGCCTCTAACCAGCCCAGTTTGGACCAATTCATGGTGGAGGGAGCCTCTAACCAGCCCAGTTTGGACCAATTAATGGTGGAGGGAGCCTCTAACCAGCCCAGTTTGGACCAATTCATGGTGGAGGGAGCCTCTAAACAGCCCAGTTTGGGCAAATTCATGGTGGAGGGAGCCTCTAAAAAACCCAGTTTGGACCAATTCATGGTGGAGGGAGCCTCTAACCAGCCCAGTTTGGACCAATTAATGGTGGAGGGAGCCTCTAACCAGCCCAGTTTGGACCAATTCATGGTGGAGGGAGCCTCTAACCAGCCCAGTTTGGACCAATTCATGGTGGAGGGAGCCTCTAAACAGCCCAGTTTGGGCAAATTCATGGTGGAGGGAGCCTCTAAAAAACCCAGTTTGGACCAATTCATGGTGGAGGGAGCCTCTAACCAGCCCAGTTTGGACCAATTAATGGTGGAGGGAGCCTCTAACCAGCCCAGTTTGGACCAATTCATGGTGGAGGGAGCCTCTAAACAGCCAAGTTTTGGGAAAATCATGGTGGAGGGAGCCTCTAACCAGCCCAGTTTGGACCAATTCATGGTGGAGGGAGCCTCTAAAAAACCCAGTTTGGACCAATTCATGGTGGAGGGAGCCTCTAAAAAACCCAGTTTGGACCAATTCATGGTGGAGGGAGCCTCTAAACAGCCCAGTTTGGGCAAATTCATGGTGGAGGAAGCCTCTAACCAGCCCAGTTTGGACCAATTAATGGTGGAGGGAGCCTCTAAACAGCCCAGTTTGGGCAAATTCATGGTGGAGGGAGCCTCTAACCAGCCCAGTTTGGACCAATTCATGGTGGAGGGAGCCTCTAACCAGCCCAGTTTGGGCAAATTCATGGTGGAGGGAGCCTCTAAAAAACCCAGCTTGGACCAATTCATGGTGGAGGGAGCCTCTAACCAGCCCAGTTTGGGCAAATTCATGGTGGAGGGAGCCTCTAAAAAACCCAGTTTGGACCAATTCATGGTGGAGGGAGCCTCTAAACAGCCCAGTTTGGGCAAATTCATGGTGGAGGGAGCCTCTAACCAGCCCAGTTTGGACCAATTAATGGTGGAGGGAGCCTCTAAACAGCCCAGTTTGGACCAATTAATGGTGGAGGGAGCCTCTAACCAGCCCAGTTTGGACCAATTAATGGTGGAGGGAGCCTCTAACCAGCCCAGTTTGGACCAATTAATGGTGGAGGGAGACTCTAACCACCCCAGTTTGGACCAATTAATGGTGGAGGGAGCCTCTAACCAGCCCAGTTTGGACCAATTCATGGTGGAGGGAGCCTCTAAAAACCCCAGTTTGGACCAATTCATGGTGGAGGGAGCCTCTAAACAGCCCAGTTTGGGCAAATTCATGGTGGAGGGAGCCTCTAAACAGCCCAGTTTGGGCAAATTCATGGTGGAGGGAGCCTCTAACCAGCCCAGTTTGGACCAATTAATGGTGGAGGGAGCCTCTAACCAGCCCAGTTTGGACCAATTCATGGTGGAGGGAGCCTCTAAACAGCCAAGTTTGGACCAATTCATGGTGGAGGGAGCCTCTAAAAAACCCAGTTTGGACCAATTCATGGTGGAGGGAGCCTCTAACCAGCCCAGTTTGGACCAATTAATGGTGGAGGGAGCCTCTAACCAGCCCAGTTTGGACCAATTAATGGTGGAGGGAGCCTCTAACCAGCCCAGTTTGGACCAATTCATGGTGGAGGGAGCCTCTAAACAGCCCAGTTTGGGCAAATTCATGGTGGAGGGAGCCTCTAACCAGCCCAGTTTGGACCAATTCATGGTGGAGGGAGCCTCTAAAAAACCCAGTTTGGACCAATTCATGGTGGAGGGAGCCTCTAAACAGCCCAGTTTGGGCAAATTCATGGTGGAGGGAGCCTCTAAACAGCCCAGTTTGGGCAAATTCATGGTGGAGGGAGCCTCTAACCAGCAGAGTTGGTGGAAATCAGGGTGGAGGGAGCCTCTAACCAGCAGAGTTGGGGGAAATCAGGGTGGAGGGAGCCTAGTATTAGCAGAATTGTGCAACGCTTATGGTGGATGAGTATGAGGATGCGGAGGAATTGGAGAGGTTGAGTACAGACATGGAGTTTCATGTTGGGGTGCTTTACACAGGTGGGCACAAAAATGACGGCTCTACCCAGTGGTGGTTCATTTTTATCAAAGTGAGCCGGTCGGCACTCTCAGCTGACAGACGGGTGCGCTTGTCAGTGATGATGCCACCGGCTGCACTGAACACCCTCTCAGATAGGACGCTGGCGGCAGGACAGGACAGCACCTCCAAGGCATATAGGGCAAGTTCAAGCCACAGGTCCAACTTCGACACCCAATACGTGTAGGGCGCAGAGGGGTCGGAGACGACAGGGCTGTGGTCGGAAAGGTATTCCCGCAACATGCGCCTATACTTCTCACGCCTGGTGACACTAGGACCCTCCGTGGCGGCACTTTGGCGAGGGGGTGCCATCAAGGTGTCCCAGACCTTAGACAGTGTGCCCCTCGTTTGTGTGGACCGGTGAGAACTTGGTTGCCTACTGGAGGAACTGCCCTCCCTGCCGCCAACGTCACATGCTGGAAACATCTCCATCATATTCTGCACCAATTGCCTGTGGCAAGCATTGATGCGATTGGCCCTCCCCTCTACCGGAATAAAAGACGAGATGTTGTTTTTATACCGGGGGTCAAGGATAGCAAAGATCCAGTACTGGTTGTCCTCCATGATTTTGACAATACGCTTGTCGGTTGTAAAGCACCCCAACATGAACTCAGCCATGTCTGCCACAGTGTTAGTTGGCATGACTCCTCTGGCCCCACCGGAAAGTTCAATCTCCATTTCCTCCTCATCCTCCATGTCTACCCATCCGCGCTGCAACAATGGGACGATTCGAAGTTGCCCGGAAGCCTCCTGTATCACCATCACATCATCGGACAACTCTTCTTCCTCCTCCTCCTCCTCCTCCTCCTCCTCCATTAAACGCAGTGAAGCGGACAGATGTGTGGACCTACTCTCCAGCTGTGACGGATCGGATGCTATCCCTAACTCCTCTGTGTGATCTGAGTTATCCCTGATGTCAATCAGGGATTCTCTCAGAACACACAAGAGCGGGATTGTAAGGCTCACCATCGCATCCTCAGAGCTCACCCTCCTTGTGGACTCCTCAAAGACCCGTAGGATGTCACAAAGGTCTCTCATCCATGGCCACTCATGGATGTGAAACTGAGGCAGCTGACTTTGTGGCACCCTAGGGTTTTGTAGCTGGTATTCCATCAAAGGTCTCTGCTGCTCAACCACTCTATTCAACATCTGAAACGTTGAGTTCCAGCGTGTGGGGACGTCGCACAAAAGCCGGTGTTGTGGCACATGCAGGCGTTGCTGGAGAGATTTTAAGCTAGCAGCGGCTACTGTCGACTTGCGAAAGTGGGCGCACATGCGCCGCACTTTCACCAGTAGCTCTGGAACATTGGGGTAGCTCTTTAGGAAACGTTGCACCACTAGGTTGAAGACGTGGGCCAGGCATGGAACATGTTGGAGTCCGGCAAGCTCCAGAGCTGCTACCAGGTTCCGGCCGTTATCACAAACGACCATGCCTGGGCCCAGGTGCAGCGGCTCAAACCATATTGCCGTCTCATCGAGGAGGGCATCCCTCACCTCGGAGGCAGTGTGCTGTCTGTCCCCCAAGCTGATCAGCTTCAGCACAGCCTGCTGACGTCTACCAATGCCAGTGCTGCAACGTTTCCAACTCGTAGCTGGGGTCAATCTAACAGCGGAGGAGGAGGCGGTGGCGGAGGAGGAGGCGGTAGAGGAGGAGGAGGAGGGGGGTGTTCTTCTCATGTCCCTGCCAGGAATGTTAGGCGGGGAGACGAGGTACACCGGGCCAGTTTGGGAAGCAGTCCCAGCCTCAACTACATTCACCCAGTGTGCCGTCAGTGAAATGTAGCGTCCCTGTCCGCATGCACTTGTCCACGCGTCGGTGGTCAAGTGGACCTTTGTGCAAAGCGCGGAACTAAGGGCCCGCCTGATGTTGAGTGACACGTGCTGGTGCAAGGCGGGGACGGCACACCGGGAGAAGTAGTGACGGCTAGGGACGGCATAGCGAGGTGCCGCAGTTGCCATCAGGTCCAGGAAGGCGGGAGTTTCAACAAGCCGGAACGCCAACATCTCCTGGGCCAGCAGTTTAGCGATGTTGGCGTTCAAGGCTTGCGCGTGTGGGTGGTTAGCAGTGTATTTCTGCCGCCGCTCCAATGTCTGAGAGATGGTGGGTTGTTGTAAAGAAACGCCTGATGGTGCCTTTGATGGTGCAGGAGAAGGAGATAAGACAGGACCAGGGGAGGATGAGGTAGAAGTCAACAAAGTGGCGGAGGCAGATGAAGTGGTGTCCTGGCTCGTCCTCTGGAGTGCATCGCCAGCACAGTCAGCAGTGGCAGTGGCAGAGGCAGTGGCAGAGGCAGTGGCAGTGGCGTGAACGGCAGGCGGCCTTTGTCCTGCCGTTGCTGCCTGCCACTGATTCCAGTGCTTGGATTCCAAATGACGGCGCATTGAAGTGGTGGACAGGTTGCTCTTCTCAGAGCCCCTAATCAATTTCGAGAGGCAAATTGTGCAGACAACACTATATCTGTCCTCGGCGCATTCCTTGAAAAAACTCCACACCTTCGAGAAACGTGCCCTCGAGGTGGGAG
This sequence comes from Leptodactylus fuscus, assembly GCF_031893055.1. Taxonomy (NCBI): domain Eukaryota; kingdom Metazoa; phylum Chordata; class Amphibia; order Anura; family Leptodactylidae; genus Leptodactylus; species Leptodactylus fuscus. The sequence continues at coordinate 62,604,195 of NC_134269.1, forward strand.
TTTTTCGGGGCTGGGTACGAACTGGAACATCTTGGGAGATTCCGGGTGTGGCCTGGCTTCGCCTAAGCTGCTGACCTCTGCCTCTGCCTCTAGCTACCCTTTTTGGTGCTGCACCTGCCTCAACATCCACACTACTTTCCCCGCTTGACATCCCCCCTGTCCAGGTCGGGTCAGTGTCCTCATCATCCACCACTTCCTCTTCCAACTCCTGTCTCATCTCCTCCTCCCGCACAATGCGCCGGTCAACTGGATGCCCTGACGGCAACTGCGTCACATCATCGTCGATGAGGGTGGGTTGCTGGTCATCCACCACCAAATCGAACGGAGATGGAGGAGACTCTAGTGTTTGAGCATCTGGACACAGATGCTCCTCTGTTAGGTTCGTGGAATCGTGACGTGGAGAGGCAGGTTGAGGGACAATGAAAGGAGCGGAGAACAGCTCTGGGGAGCAGGGACAGTTTGGGTTATTGTTCTGTAAAGCTTCGGAATTTTGGGAGGAAGGAAGACAAGACTGTTGGGTAATAGGAGGAGAGGAGGCAGAGTCTGACTGGCTGCTGGACAATGTGCTGTAAGCGTTCTCTGACAGCCATTGCAAGACCTGTTCCTGGTTCTCGGGCCTACTAAGGTTTGTACCCTGCAGTTTAGTTAATGTGGCAAGCAACCCTGGCACTGTGGAGTGGCGCAATGCTTGCTGCCCCACAGGAGTAGGCACGGGACGCCCTGTGGCTTCACTGCTACCTTGCTCCCCAGAACCATTCCCCCGACCTCGCCCACGGCCTCGTCCACGTCCCTTTCCGGGAGCCTTGCGCATTTTGAATTCCTAGTTAGAAATTGGCACTGTATACCAGTAGTAAAAATTGTGGGTGCACGTAACCCCAATATATTCTTTGAATTCCCAGTCAGACACTGGCACTATATGGCAGTAGCAAGAAATGAGGGTATTTGTATTCCCAATATACTCTTTGAATTCCCAGTCAGACAATGGCACTGTATACCAGTAGTAAAAATTGTGGGTGCACGTAACCCCAATATATTCTTTGAATTCCCAGTCAGACACTGGCACTATATGGCAGTAGCAAGAAATGAGGGTATTTGTATTCCCAATATACTCTTTGAATTCCCAGTCAGACAATGGCACTGTATACCAGTAGTAAAAATTGTGGGTGCACGTAACCCCAATATATTCTTTGAATTCCCAGTCAGAAACTGGCACTATATGGCAGTAGCAAGAAATGAGGGTATTTGTATTCCCAATATACTCTTTGAATTCCCAGTCAGACAATGGCACTGTATACCAGTAGTAAAAATTGTGGGTGCACGTAACCCCAATATATTCTTTGAATTACCAGTCAGAAACTGGCACTATATGGCAGTAGCAAGAAATGAGGGTATTTATAACCCCAATATATTCTTTGAATTCCCAGTCAGACAATGGCACTGTATACCAGTAGTAAAAATTGTGGGTGCACGTAACCCCAATATATTCTTTGAATTACCAGTCAGAAACTGGCACTATATGGCAGTAGCAAGAAATGAGGGTATTTATAACCCCAATATATTCTTTGAATTCCCAGTCAGACAATGGCACTGTATACCAGTAGTAAAAATTGTGGGTGCACGTAACCCCAATATATTCTTTGAATTCCCAGTCAGAAACTGGCACTATATGGCAGTAGCAAGAAATGAGGGTATTTGTATTCCCAATATACTCTTTGAATTCCCAGTCAGACAATGGCACTGTATACCAGTAGTAAAAATTGTGGGTGCACGTAACCCCAATATATTCTTTGAATTACCAGTCAGAAACTGGCACTATATGGCAGTAGCAAGAAATGAGGGTATTTGTATTCCCAATATACTCTTTGAATTCCCAGTCAGACAATGGCACTGTATACCAGTAGTAAAAATTGTGGGTGCACGTAACCCCAATATATTCTTTGAATTACCAGTCAGAAACTGGCACTATATGGCAGTAGCAAGAAATGAGGGTATTTGTATTCCCAATATACTCTTTGAATTCCCAGTCAGACAATGGCACTGTATACCAGTAGTAAAAATTGTGGGTGCACGTAACCCCAATATATTCTTTGAATTACCAGTCAGAAACTGGCACTATATGGCAGTAGCAAGAAATGAGGGTATTTGTATTCCCAATATACTCTTTGAATTCCCAGTCAGACAATGGCACTGTATACCAGTAGTAAAAATTGTGGGTGCACGTAACCCCAATATATTCTTTGAATTACCAGTCAGAAACTGGCACTATATGGCAGTAGCAAGAAATGAGGGTATTTATAACCCCAATATATTCTTTGAATTCCCAGTCAGACAATGGCACTGTATACCAGTAGTAAAAATTGTGGGTGCACGTAACCCCAATATATTCTTTGAATTACCAGTCAGAAACTGGCACTATATGGCAGTAGCAAGAAATGAGGGTATTTGTATTCCCAATATACTCTTTGAATTCCCAGTCAGACAATGGCACTGTATACCAGTAGTAAAAATTGTGGGTGCACGTAACCCCAATATATTCTTTGAATTACCAGTCAGAAACTGGCACTATATGGCAGTAGCAAGAAATGAGGGTATTTATAACCCCAATATATTCTTTGAATTCCCAGTCAGACAATGGCACTGTATACCAGTAGTAAAAATTGTGGGTGCACGTAACCCCAATATATTCTTTGAATTCCCAGTCAGACAATGGCACTGTATACCAGTAGTAAAAATTGTGGGTGCACGTAACCCCAATATATTCTTTGAATTACCAGTCAGAAACTGGCACTATATGGCAGTAGCAAGAAATGAGGGTATTTATAACCCCAATATATTCTTTGAATTCCCAGTCAGACAATGGCACTGTATACCAGTAGTAAAAATTGTGGGTGCACGTAACCCCAATATATTCTTTGAATTACCAGTCAGAAACTGGCACTATATGGCAGTAGCAAGAAATGAGGGTATTTGTATTCCCAATATACTCTTTGAATTCCCAGTCAGACAATGGCACTGTATACCAGTAGTAAAAATTGTGGGTGCACGTAACCCCAATATATTCTTTGAATTCCCAGTCAGACACTGGCACTATATGGCAGTAGCAAGAAATGAGGGTATTTGTATTCCCAATATACTCTTTGAATTCCCAGTCAGACAATGGCACTGTATACCAGTAGTAAAAATTGTGGGTGCACGTAACCCCAATATATTCTTTGAATTCCCAGTCAGAAACTGGCACTATATGGCAGTAGCAAGAAATGAGGGTATTTGTATTCCCAATATACTCTTTGAATTCCCAGTCAGACAATGGCACTGTATACCAGTAGTAAAAATTGTGGGTGCACGTAACCCCAATATATTCTTTGAATTACCAGTCAGAAACTGGCACTATATGGCAGTAGCAAGAAATGAGGGTATTTATAACCCCAATATATTCTTTGAATTCCCAGTCAGACAATGGCACTGTATACCAGTAGTAAAAATTGTGGGTGCACGTAACCCCAATATATTCTTTGAATTACCAGTCAGAAACTGGCACTATATGGCAGTAGCAAGAAATGAGGGTATTTATAACCCCAATATATTCTTTGAATTCCCAGTCAGACAATGGCACTGTATACCAGTAGTAAAAATTGTGGGTGCACGTAACCCCAATATATTCTTTGAATTCCCAGTCAGAAACTGGCACTATATGGCAGTAGCAAGAAATGAGGGTATTTGTATTCCCAATATACTCTTTGAATTCCCAGTCAGACAATGGCACTGTATACCAGTAGTAAAAATTGTGGGTGCACGTAACCCCAATATATTCTTTGAATTACCAGTCAGAAACTGGCACTATATGGCAGTAGCAAGAAATGAGGGTATTTGTATTCCCAATATACTCTTTGAATTCCCAGTCAGACAATGGCACTGTATACCAGTAGTAAAAATTGTGGGTGCACGTAACCCCAATATATTCTTTGAATTACCAGTCAGAAACTGGCACTATATGGCAGTAGCAAGAAATGAGGGTATTTGTATTCCCAATATACTCTTTGAATTCCCAGTCAGACAATGGCACTGTATACCAGTAGTAAAAATTGTGGGTGCACGTAACCCCAATATATTCTTTGAATTACCAGTCAGAAACTGGCACTATATGGCAGTAGCAAGAAATGAGGGTATTTGTATTCCCAATATACTCTTTGAATTCCCAGTCAGACAATGGCACTGTATACCAGTAGTAAAAATTGTGGGTGCACGTAACCCCAATATATTCTTTGAATTACCAGTCAGAAACTGGCACTATATGGCAGTAGCAAGAAATGAGGGTATTTATAACCCCAATATATTCTTTGAATTCCCAGTCAGACAATGGCACTGTATACCAGTAGTAAAAATTGTGGGTGCACGTAACCCCAATATATTCTTTGAATTACCAGTCAGAAACTGGCACTATATGGCAGTAGCAAGAAATGAGGGTATTTGTATTCCCAATATACTCTTTGAATTCCCAGTCAGACAATGGCACTGTATACCAGTAGTAAAAATTGTGGGTGCACGTAACCCCAATATATTCTTTGAATTACCAGTCAGAAACTGGCACTATATGGCAGTAGCAAGAAATGAGGGTATTTATAACCCCAATATATTCTTTGAATTCCCAGTCAGACAATGGCACTGTATACCAGTAGTAAAAATTGTGGGTGCACGTAACCCCAATATATTCTTTGAATTCCCAGTCAGACAATGGCACTGTATACCAGTAGTAAAAATTGTGGGTGCACGTAACCCCAATATATTCTTTGAATTACCAGTCAGAAACTGGCACTATATGGCAGTAGCAAGAAATGAGGGTATTTATAACCCCAATATATTCTTTGAATTCCCAGTCAGACAATGGCACTGTATACCAGTAGTAAAAATTGTGGGTGCACGTAACCCCAATATATTCTTTGAATTACCAGTCAGAAACTGGCACTATATGGCAGTAGCAAGAAATGAGGGTATTTGTATTCCCAATATACTCTTTGAATTCCCAGTCAGACAATGGCACTGTATACCAGTAGTAAAAATTGTGGGTGCACGTAACCCCAATATATTCTTTGAATTACCAGTCAGAAACTGGCACTATATGGCAGTAGCAAGAAATGAGGGTATTTGTATTCCCAATATACTCTTTGAATTCCCAGTCAGACAATGGCACTGTATACCAGTAGTAAAAATTGTGGGTGCACGTAACCCCAATATATTCTTTGAATTACCAGTCAGAAACTGGCACTATATGGCAGTAGCAAGAAATGAGGGTATTTGTATTCCCAATATACTCTTTGAATTCCCAGTCAGACAATGGCACTGTATACCAGTAGTAAAAATTGTGGGTGCACGTAACCCCAATATATTCTTTGAATTACCAGTCAGAAACTGGCACTATATGGCAGTAGCAAGAAATGAGGGTATTTATAACCCCAATATATTCTTTGAATTCCCAGTCAGACAATGGCACTGTATACCAGTAGTAAAAATTGTGGGTGCACGTAACCCCAATATATTCTTTGAATTCCCAGTCAGACAATGGCACTGTATACCAGTAGTAAAAATTGTGGGTGCACGTAACCCCAATATATTCTTTGAATTACCAGTCAGAAACTGGCACTATATGGCAGTAGCAAGAAATGAGGGTATTTATAACCCCAATATATTCTTTGAATTCCCAGTCAGACAATGGCACTGTATACCAGTAGTAAAAATTGTGGGTGCACGTAACCCCAATATATTCTTTGAATTCCCAGTCAGAAACTGGCACTATATGGCAGTAGCAAGAAATGAGGGTATTTGTATTCCCAATATACTCTTTGAATTCCCAGTCAGACAATGGCACTGTATACCAGTAGTAAAAATTGTGGGTGCACGTAACCCCAATATATTCTTTGAATTACCAGTCAGAAACTGGCACTATATGGCAGTAGCAAGAAATGAGGGTATTTATAACCCCAATATATTCTTTGAATTCCCAGTCAGACAATGGCACTGTATACCAGTAGTAAAAATTGTGGGTGCACGTAACCCCAATATATTCTTTGAATTCCCAGTCAGAAACTGGCACTATATGGCAGTAGCAAGAAATGAGGGTATTTGTATTCCCAATATACTCTTTGAATTCCCAGTCAGACAATGGCACTGTATACCAGTAGTAAAAATTGTGGGTGCACGTAACCCCAATATATTCTTTGAATTCCCAGTCAGACAATGGCACTGTATACCAGTAGTAAAAATTGTGGGTGCACGTAACCCCAATATATTCTTTGAATTCCCAGTCAGAAACTGGCACTATATGGCAGTAGCAAGAAATGAGGGTATTTGTATTCCCAATATACTCTTTGAATTCCCAGTCAGACAATGGCACTGTATACCAGTAGTAAAAATTGTGGGTGCACGTAACCCCAATATATTCTTTGAATTCCCAGTCAGAAACTGGCACTATATGGCAGTAGCAAGAAATGAGGGTATTTGTATTCCCAATATACTCTTTGAATTCCCAGTCAGACAATGGCACTGTATACCAGTAGTAAAAATTGTGGGTGCACGTAACCCCAATATATTCTTTGAATTACCAGTCAGAAACTGGCACTATATGGCAGTAGCAAGAAATGAGGGTATTTATAACCCCAATATATTCTTTGAATTCCCAGTCAGACAATGGCACTGTATACCAGTAGTAAAAATTGTGGGTGCACGTAACCCCAATATATTCTTTGAATTACCAGTCAGAAACTGGCACTATATGGCAGTAGCAAGAAATGAGGGTATTTATAACCCCAATATATTCTTTGAATTCCCAGTCAGACAATGGCACTGTATACCAGTAGTAAAAATTGTGGGTGCACGTAACCCCAATATATTCTTTGAATTACCAGTCAGAAACTGGCACTATATGGCAGTAGCAAGAAATGATGGTATTTGTATTCCCAATATACTCTTTGAATTCCCCGTCAGACAATGGCACTGTATACCAGTAGTAAAAATTGTGGGTGCACGTAACCCCAATATATTCTTTGAATTACCAGTCAGACACTGGCACTATATGGCAGTAGCAAGAAATGAGGGTATTTGTATTCCCAATATACTCTTTGAATTCCCAGTCAGACAATGGCACTGTATACCAGTAGTAAAAATTGTGGGTGCACGTAACCCCAATATATTCTTTGAATTCCCAGTCAGACAATGGCACTGTATACCAGTAGTAAAAATTGTGGGTGCACGTAACCCCAATATATTCTTTGAATTCCCAGTCAGAAACTGGCACTATATGGCAGTAGCAAGAAATGAGGGTATTTGTATTCCCAATATACTCTTTGAATTCCCAGTCAGACAATGGCACTGTATACCAGTAGTAAAAATTGTGGGTGCACGTAACCCCAATATATTCTTTGAATTCCCAGTCAGAAACTGGCACTATATGGCAGTAGCAAGAAATGAGGGTATTTGTATTCCCAATATACTCTTTGAATTCCCAGTCAGACAATGGCACTGTATACCAGTAGTAAAAATTGTGGGTGCACTTAACCCCAATATATTCTTTGAATTCCCAGTCAGAAACTGGCACTATATGGCAGTAGCAAGAAATGAGGGTATTTGTATTCCCAATATACTCTTTGAATTCCCAGTCAGACAATGGCACTGTATACCAGTAGTAAAAATTGTGGGTGCACGTAACCCCAATATATTCTTTGAATTACCAGTCAGAAACTGGCACTATATGGCAGTAGCAAGAAATGAGGGTATTTATAACCCCAATATATTCTTTGAATTCCCAGTCAGACAATGGCACTGTATACCAGTAGTAAAAATTGTGGGTGCACGTAACCCCAATATATTCTTTGAATTACCAGTCAGACACTGGCACTATATGGCAGTAGCAAGAAATGAGGGTATTTGTATTCCCAATATACTCTTTGAATTCCCAGTCAGACAATGGCACTGTATACCAGTAGTAAAAATTGTGGGTGCACGTAACCCCAATATATTCTTTGAATTCCCAGTCAGACAATGGCACTGTATACCAGTAGTAAAAATTGTGGGTGCACGTAACCCCAATATATTCTTTGAATTCCCAGTCAGAAACTGGCACTATATGGCAGTAGCAAGAAATGAGGGTATTTGTATTCCCAATATACTCTTTGAATTCCCAGTCAGACAATGGCACTGTATACCAGTAGTAAAAATTGTGGGTGCACGTAACCCCAATATATTCTTTGAATTACCAGTCAGAAACTGGCACTATATGGCAGTAGCAAGAAATGAGGGTATTTATAACCCCAATATATTCTTTGAATTCCCAGTCAGACAATGGCACTGTATACCAGTAGTAAAAATTGTGGGTGCACGTAACCCCAATATATTCTTTGAATTACCAGTCAGAAATTGGCACTATATGGCAGTAGCAAGAAATGAGGGTATTTATAACCCCAATATATTCTTTGAATTCCCAGTCAGACAATGGCACTGTATACCAGTAGTAAAAATTGTGGGTGCACGTAACCCCAATATATTCTTTGAATTACCAGTCAGAAACTGGCACTATATGGCAGTAGCAAGAAATGAGGGTATTTATAACCCCAATATATTCTTTGAATTCCCAGTCAGACAATGGCACTGTATACCAGTAGTAAAAATTGTGGGTGCATGTAACCCCAATATATTCTTTGAATTCCCAGTCAGACACTGGCACTATATGGCAGTAGCAAGAAATGAGGGTATTTGTATTCCCAATATATTCTTTGAATTCCCAGTCAGACAATGGCACTGTATACCAGTAGTAAAAATTGTGGGTGCACGTAACCCCAATATATTCTTTGAATTCCCAGTCAGACACTGGCACTATATGGCAGTAGCAAGAAATGAGGGTATTTGTATTCCCAATATATTCTTTGAATTCCCAGTCAGACAATGGCACTGTATACCAGTAGTAAAAATTGTGGGTGCACGTAACCCCAATATATTCTTTGAATTCCCAGTCAGACACTGGCACTATATGGCAGTAGCAAGAAATGAGGGTATTTGTATTCCCAATATATTCTTTGAATTCCCAGTCAGACAATGGCACTGTATACCAGTAGTAAAAATTGTGGGTGTATATAGCCCCAATTCTATTGCTAGGGGACTTGCAGGGTATTTCTGGGGTGAAGGTGGGGGGGCACACCGTTGGAACGGGTATCGGGGTATATATCGGGTATACGGGAATACACTGACAGTGTATTCCATTCAGGATCCTGGGAAAGCTGGGTTGCGGCGATTGAGCCCGTCAGTGCCACTTTACACTGACAAGCTTCTCCCTGGAATTTAGCTCTTATAAGAGCTGTTGGTTGTCTTCTCCTTCCTATCCTAGCCTGTCCCTGCCTACCCAGAATCTAAGCCCTAGCTAGCTGGACGGAAACCTCCGTCCTCGGTGAATTGCAAGCTCAGAATGACGCGAAGCTGGGCGTCGCTGTTCTTTTAAATTAGAGGTCACATGTTTTCGGCAGCCAATGGGTTTTGCCTACTTTTTTCAACGTCACCGGTGTCGTAGTTCCTGTCCCACCTACCCTGCGCTGTTATTGGAGCAAAAAAGGCGCCAGGGAAGGTGGGAGGGGAATCGAGTAATGGCGCACTTTACCACGCGGTGTTCGATTCGATTCGAACATGCCGAACAGCCTAATATCCGATCGAACATGAGTTCGATAGAACACTGTTCGCTCATCTCTAGTAGCCTTCTTTAACTTGGATCTAATAAAGTTAAAGTTGCTGCGTCTGTATCTGTATACCCCTGCAGCAAAGAAGTTACATGGTATGGTACTAATTTGCTTTTTTGAGTGTCACTACCCTCAAATTTTGTGTGTGTATGAACATACATTTGTAAGATGGAAGTCCTTTTATTTTACAAAATGGACTTAAGTGGGCAACTTTGCTAAGTACTTACCCAAGACTGGCCTGTGTATTTGTTTTGGATAATTGCTAATGCTTTGTCCGTCTTGTTGTGTATTGTGTGATGTGTATTGTGCTATTTATTGTTATGTTTCTGCTGTAGACTTAAAGGAGTTGTCCCACGAGGTGAAGTCTACAAGACCTTTTAGTGCTTCATATTCAACCTGAGGACAGCAGAGTTGAATATGAAGAGTGCAGAGTGTGGGGGGAAGAGGTGGTGGTTGACCCTCCCATTCACCTCAATGGGATATTGCCAAAGTACTCAACTATCTCTGGGTCTCTCATTCACCTCAAAGGAAACATCATAAATAACCGAATTACAGTACTTGGCTATCTCTGATAGTCCCATTAAAGTGAAGGGGATCGCTGACCACCACCAAACCCACTCACATTCAATGCTACGCTAAGGTTGAATGTAGAGCGCGAGAAAGGTCCTGTAGACTTCACTTCATGGGACAACCCCTTTAATGCACTGTATGACGTATTACTATCACTTTACTTGTACTTTCAGTCTAGCACTTTCTGGAAAAAGACTGCCATGATGCCCTTACCAAATGGGCAGAACTCAGTCTCAACTATTGGTTGTGCCACAAGTAATGTCCTTTTAATGCCACCCATAGAACAGCCTTTGCACAGTATGGCCTGATGTTTTGTAAGAAAGTCTTTAATACTAAGACATTAGCCCTTTTTATTTCAAGAACACTCCCTAAGTACATACAGACAAAAAAAACAAAAAAAACAAATGGAGCTCTAAAGTCTTAAAAAATATATACTTTTATTTACTGTATTTAAAATTTTATTAAAAATTCACACACCCGAAGCAGGATACAAGAAAACATAATTTCCTCCCCTATACACACCCCTCAATAAAACAGCAGATTTCAGTTACCAAAATGGCTATATATCATATGTTACCTGTTCCTACATCTGCATACTGTGGGTATTGCTACAAAGCTAGTAATATAGGACTATTACCACTTCTTCTAAATGTTACAGTTGCAAGTCCTCAACATCACAAATCTATACCACAGACTGCCCACAACATTATCTTGCTAAAATAGCCATCCTTACTATCAGGTTAGGTCGAGGGAAAGAGTATTCATGCCCCAACTTGCATTTCATGTTGGCTTACTCACGAGAAGGTACCCTTTTAGGAAAGTCTCCCTATATAAAGAGGTTTTCATGCAGCCTTACAGGTCTTCCATCAGGAACCCTATTGCATCTTCCACTCCATGTGGTGCAATAGATTTAGCTCTGATTTTATCCAAGGGCTATTGGTGCAAATCTAGCATTTCTGAGAAGCAGGACTCCTAAAATCTAAAATCAAACACCTGTGAGAACTTAGCAATAGCTGTGTGTTTCCTTTGGATGGCTGCTCTTATAGTGAGAGCAGAGAATTTACTGCAAGCTGATCTTTGCTTGCTGTGAGACTAAACAAGTTCTACCTCATTATAAGCCTTCTGGGAGAAGTTGGGTATGCTTTCTTTGGCTGCTTCTCTATAAACAGTCGGAACAATTTGGCTCTGGATACCCTCTCTTTGGGTAGGTCCAAGTAAGGGGTTACAGAGGGGCTCACTTGGCCTTATACAACCTGTTGGTGTACTTGGTTAGTGCCTATGCATCCTAAACATTACTGTTTAAAAGATGGTAATTTTTTCCTAGAAATGTAGGCATAATTTGATAACTGGATATTACCATTCCCCTTGTTAAAGAGGTGTGTCCCTGCACAGTTCAGAACTCTATGTACTGTTTGGATACACCTTCAATTGGTAACACCCAGTTGTCAATGTATTCACAAATCTTCAGTGGAAATCATGGAATTGAGTTGTTGTGCCACATAAATTCAGACTGCAAAGTTGGGTGACATGATGATATCAATGATTTAGTAGTGGAAGAATTGTGCACCTCTTCCATGACATAATTTTTGGACTAGAGGAGAAGAGGAATAATAAAGAGGTTGCTCTTTCTGATCAACTTTACTTGGCTCTGTTTGGAAAGCCGACTGAGCACTGTATAGTTAGTGCTTCTGACCCTTGGATTTAGCAAATGGGGGGCCTCAGCACCTATATCCCTGAATATCAAAACATCTGACATGTCACTATAAGATGTCAATTTTTTAAAATAATAGGTACTCTTTAATGATATTACACACCCCACCATGGTTTTGAGCTCACAGATAGAGATGAGCGAGTAGTACTCGATCGAGTAGGTATTCGATCGAATACTATGGTATTCGAAATACTCGTACTCGATCGAGAACCACTCGCTATTCGAATCGAAAAGTTCGATGCAGAACCAGCATTGATTGGCCGAATGCTATACAGTCGGCCAGTCAACGCTGGTTCTTCTCCTACCTTTAAAAGTCTTCTCCGTGCAGCTTCCCTGCGGCGTCTTCCGGCTCTGAATCCACTCTGCCAGGCATCGGGCCTGGGCAGAGCCGACTGCGCGTGCCCGCTTCTTGGAGGATCCAGCCCGACCCTCACTCGTGGACTTGGTAAGTATAATTTGATCGAATGTTGCCTACCCCTGAAACGAGCATTTTCCCCCCATAGACTATAATAGGGTTCAATATTTGATTCGAGTAGTTGAATATTGAGGGGCTACTCAAAACGAATATCGAACCTCGAACATTTTACTGTTCGCTCATCTCTACTCACAGACCCTCACCAATCTCGGTGTCATTACAGAAGATGATGCATATGAGTGAACATACATGAGCAGATCACATTCTCATAGTGAGAAATGAATGTTACCAATTATTTATTCCCTGATGCTCATATAGAGTTAACATATTCCATCATCCTATCACAAGTCACATCATTTGCTCTTCTAATAGCGCTCACTATCTACACTTCCATCCTCAGACACACATAAACTCAAAGACTATGAAAATACAAAAACTACCACTATGTTTTTGAAGGGTGGTTAGTAGGGTTGAGCGATCGTGTTCGGAAAAGATCGGATTCCGATCGGCGATCGAGAAAATTTCACGATCGCGATCGGAATTCCGAACATGATCTTTTTATGTGGGATCGAGATCGGTGATCTTTTCCCACAATGCTTTGCTTAGCCTTCACACTGAGTATTCGCTGTGCCATAGGAGTGAATGGAAGCAGCCGGCACACAGCCTTAACCCCCTGCACGCCGGCTGCCTCCATACATTCGAATGGGAGGCTAAACTAAACATCTCTAGCAGCTACTTACCTCTAGAGATGGCTGCTCCGGTGCCCTCCTTCTTGCCTCGCTGCCCCGCCTCCCAGGTTAGTGTTTAAAGCGCTAGGTAGGCGGGGCTTGTGGCAAAGGAGAGTGTGGGTGGGTACAGGGCGGTGAGATGTGACATCTCCCCTCATAGTACCCGCCCACACTCTCCTAATCCGCCCACACTCTCCTAACCTGGCAGGGAGGGGGCAGCGAAGGGAGAAGACTGCAGCGTGGAGCGGCACTGAGGACAAGAAGAAGGAAGGCATCGGGCACCGGACCAGCCATCTCTGGAGTTAAGTGGACACCAGGGGGGACTAAGTAGCCAGAGGATTAAAAAAAATCCTCTGGCTACTTTAGTGATTCACTACACAGTGTGGATTCTAACAATTCTTAGATTCCATGCTGTATAGTGAATAGGATTGCTTTTAAAATCCGATCACCGATTAATAAAAAAATCCCATTGACTTGCATTGGGATCGGAATTGGGATCGAGATCGGGTTCGAATGAAAAATGATCGGAAATTGGATTTTAAAATCGATCCTGAAAAGTCAAGATCGGCTCAACCCTAGTGGTTAGAAATTGAAGTAACCCTCAGAAATCCAGACAAACATGAAGGAGAATATACAAACTCCATGCAGATGTTGTCCTAGGATGGAATTGATTCACTACCCTAGTGCTGCAGGCAATGGTGTTAACCACCGATTCATCAAATATCATTCCAACACAATTTGTACAAAAGCATTTTGGTGTCAAATAATTCTTAATCACCTACACATGTAAGATTTAGTAAATGTTGTGTTATTCTTGTTACTAAATATTCTTATAATATCTGAGAATATTTTAGCGATTTCAGTAATGTTTCCTGTAATAAATCAGATATTGTTTTTTTTTTTATTTCAGATTTGATTTCTAAATTATATCTTCAATAATTTATTCGTTTTTACAGATCCAAGAATGCCAGAACTTTTAAAGTGGTTTCAAGTGAATAAAGCAATGCCATTACTATGTACTTTTGGCACAATATGTGTTATGGTTTGATTCATTGATACACAATAAATTACATACAGATTTTGAATTGTGAATACAGGCGCCAAAATATTAAACCGCTGAACCGATGTGTCTCGCATGTTTGACTGCCACTGATCTGAAAACCAAAAACTCCACCATTATTTTATTTACACCATAGACTGTACAGTATAAATAAAATAAAAAAGTTTCTACAGATGATTATGATTATGTCAGTGTCAGATTATTTTTAGAATTTACTACATTTGCACAATAAAACTTTCCTCATTGCCACATTAGCAGAATCAAAGCTTTTTTAATGTTATTGTCAATGTAGTCATAATGGTTTGTTTTCTGCATGGCAAGTTACATTATCATACACTCATTGGTTAGTCAACAGAAAAATAATTTTAGCATCATTTTTTAGAGCAATATAAATAACTTAATTGTATGTGTTGTTATTATGATATGAATGCAGCAATATAAATTATGTATTTTTGTATTTTATGGGGACTTTTAACATGAAAAAGGATTGTATTATATTTTACTTTTTTGTCCTACTATGGGACTTTACTGTTTGATCTTTCAATTGCATATGTAAAATACTACAGTGCTATGTGCATTGCAGTGTATTACTGCATATTAGGATTTTACACAAATACAGACAAACCTGGGGGCTTTTGTTAGACTTTGGTCTTAATGACAAACCATGACAACCTATTTCCTTTGTGTACACATAAATCAGAAAGACACATCTAAGGAGTTAAATAGCCAGGAGTGGAGTTAGCATTTATGAGAGTTTGCATTAACTCCACTCACTGGCACTGTAAGGCTGGGTCCACACAGGGTTTTTGGTCCAGATTTTGATGCGGAATTCGTGGCGCGACACTCCTTCCTGACTAGACCCATTCATTTGGGCCTAATTCGGGGAGGAATGTCGCATCTGGTTGCCGTTGCACTGTATGCACTGCACCAGTATCCCATCATGGCTAGATGTTTTTTTGACCGGATTCTGAGGCAGCCTCTGCGTCAAAATTTGGTCCAAAAAAGCCACGTGTGAACCCAGCCTAAGATTTTGTTCACACTGTGGAATTTATAAAAGCTGAAAATTGCACATTCAGGAATTTAAAGCTGAATTTTCCTGCTGTAGGCCGGGGCTCCACGGGACGTAAACGTCACGATTTGCCCTCAGTGGAGACGCTGCAGGAAAAATTGCAGCGTTTTACAGAGCAAGCAAAGGGGGTGGGATTCATGCGAATCCCATGCCCACTTTGCGGAAAAAAATGCAGTGCGGAAATGCTGCAATTTGCAAAGCCATTGTGGCTTTGCAAATTGCAGCATGTCAATTATATCTACGGAAACGCCAGTGGCTTTCCCATAGATATATTGTAACAGAAAGTCAGCGGAGGAAAACTCTGCAAACTTTCTGTTGAAAGCGCTGCAGAATGAACCGCAGTGCGTTCATGCCACGATTCTTTCCCATGGGGCCTTAGCCTTAGGGTCCATTCACACAGAGGAAAATGGTGAGGAATTTGGTGTGGAATTTCAGCACTGAAAAAAAGCCTCCCATTGACTTCAATGGGTTCCTTTTTCTGCTAGTAATGGGATCAATTGAAGTCAATGGGAGGCTTTTTTTCTGCCCTGAAATTCCACACCTAATTCTTCACCATTTTCCTCCATGTGAATGGACTCCTATCAAATTCCACTGTGGAATCTGCACATCCTGCACCAGCCAGGCACACATTTTCTGCCTTCCATTCACTTCAAAGCAAGTTATCAGATGGAATCTGCCTGAAGATCTCGCATGATTCGTATTTTTTCTGCTACATAAAAAAAAATTAAAAATCAGTGGACAAAAATCATCTGCCTCCCATTGAAATGAATGAGAGGCAGATTTCAGGCAGTGGTTGGGGCACAATCCACCTAAAATTTCTCCACCTTTGGAAATCCCAATGAATCTCACTCTATATCTTTTTATACTCCAGTAAGAAAGATGCCAATAAAAAGCTGCTCTCCAAATGACAGTCTCAACCATAATGACATCATTACAGAATGCCAAGATGGGTTGACCCACTTACGCCATGTGTCGTTCTTTAAGAGTCGCAGCGAGGAGCTCAAGCAACTATAGGAAGGGAACGGTGAGGAATTTTATTGGTAATTTTATTGAGAAATGGATGTTCATCTGTATTTTTTCTCTTTTACTTGGTATGTATAGTCTCCATAAAACATTCAAAAAGGGTTAAAAAGGTTTTATAAATCTATAACACATGAATTAAAGAATAGTTGTTGTTGTTGTTAAAGTGCAATTATATAGAGTTTAGAAATCCGTCACTACTACAGCTATGTCTCATTTGTGGTCTTAATTCACTAAGTCCATGCATATGGCTGCCGGGTGAGCACATTTATCTTTTATCTTGTAGATGAATAACATTTTACAAATTATTTTCTTAAACGATGACTAAGTATGTAAAGAAGGGTGCCAGGAGGCTTGTCAATGGAGCATTATCTTCATGGAATCCCACACATGAAGAATTTATAAATCTTCATGGACTGTTAGAGAAACCGGAAGGACAATTAAAAAGACTTTTCAGATCTTACTTTGCTTCCCTTGAGTGCACTAAACAAACAGGATTATATTGAACATCTGCCACTGAATGTTGTCAGGTACACATCTAGCACAGAATGTTCCCCAGCTGAAACATCACAGCCTTGTTCTATGCCTAAAAAGTAAAGTTAAGTAATTGTGCTAAGCAGAAACTAGTCAAGCAATCATCTTCGTGTGTGTGATGATACTCAGTAGTATGTCGTACCTAGTAGAGGAAATGTTCTGTGGATGTGTAGCATCCCCATAATTAGATATGCTTGTACCATGCTGCCCATCAAATGCTATGGGAATTTCCCTAGCGCTACATGAAGTAAAGCACTATAATGCTACCTATAGACAGTATAATTTTATTCAAAGGAGTGATCTCACAACGACAATTCCTCTCCATATGTCATTCATTCCAATGGCCGCATGTTCCCTGCAGTGGTCGCTGTAGGGGAAATTTAGTGCTGACTGCAAACTTCCCCATCAAAATCAGCTATTTACTAAGAGTTTGAGAATACAGATCCACAAAGATCAGGTGAGCATTCTGGTAGCCTCAATATGTAAGGTGGTGGTTACCTCTGTGAGTTAATCTCTTTATGTTCTTTATAATATCATAAGACTTACCCTTGGTTCACATCTGCATTTTGTAAATCCGTTCGGGGAGTCTTCATGGGGACCCCCCTTGAATGGACTACCGAACGCATTTGCAAGCGGTGTGCGGTGAAAGCACACGGACCCCATAGACTATAATGGGGAACATGTGCCTGCCACCAGATCTTCGCATGGAACATGAACTACTTTCCTGTCTGCATGTTCCCTGCGGAGATCTCACGGCAAGCATACGGACCCCATTATAGCATACAGAGATCCGTGTGATTTCAACTGCACAACATTTGCCAGTGTGTTTGGTATTCTATTGGGGGGGGTCCCCATGCGGACTTCCCCGAATGGATTACTCACGCAGGAGTGAACGAGGCCTTAGGCCCCACGTAGTGAGCCTCAGCCAAAAATGCTGAAATAAAGACAGCGATAGAAACACATCATGTTTTTGAAAGAAAGTCCACAGAGTTTTCCTCTGAGGATTTTCTGCTTTTATTATTCCTATATGGAAAAGCAATTCTGTAGGTATAATTTACAAGCTGCGATTTACAAAACATGAGCGTTTTTGAAATTGTAGCATTTCTGCTGCAGATATTTTTCTGCAATGTGTGGACGGGATTAGCCAGAATTATCCATTAACCTATCCACTTTGCAGTTATTATAAAACAGAGTGTTTTCCGCACAGCCAAAATGCAGAGTTTTCGTAACATGGGGACCTGGCATTGTTTTTTGTGTTTTTTTCTTTTTATTTATTTATTTTTTTGCCATGCATTACATTTCGTTAACATAATTCCAGACCATTATTGAGTTACTTTTATTAGTCACACATTTTACATGGGTATTTATAATTGTTATTGAGAAGTCTGTAGAAAAAAAATATGAAAAAAATACACCTACACTATGTGATCAAAAGTATCTGGACAACTGGCTGAAAATGACTTACAAATTCATGGCGCCCTCCATCGGTAATGCTGGAATTCAATATGACGTTGGCCCACCCTTAGCCTTGATGACAGCTTCCACTCTCGCAGGCATACGTTCAATCAGGTGCTGGAAGGTTTCTTGGGGAATGGCAGCCCATTCTTCACAGAGTGCTGCACTGAGGAGAGGTATCGATGTAGGTCGGTGAGGCCTGGCATGAAGTCGGCCTTCCAAAACATCCCAAATGTGTTCTATAGGATTCAAGTCAAGACTCTGTGCAGGCCAGTCCATTACAGAGATGTTATTGTCGTGTAACCACTCCGCCACAGGCCGTGCAGTATGAACAGGTGCTCGATCATGTTGAAATATGCAATCGCCATCCCCGAATTGCTCTTCAACAGTGGGAAGCAAGAAGGTGTTTAAAACATCAATGTAGGCCTGTGCTGTGATAGTGCCATGCAAAACAACAAGGGGTGCAAGCCCCCTCCATGAAAAACACGACCACAACATAACATCACCGCCTCCGAATTTTACTGTTGGCACTACACACGATGGCAGATGACGTTCACCGGGCATTCGCCATACCCACACCCTGCCATCAGATCGCCACATTGTGTACCGTGATTTGTCACTCCACAAAACGTTTTTCCACTGTTCAATTGTCCAATGTTTACGCTTTTACACCAAGCGAGGCGTCGTTTGGCATTGACCTGTGTGATGTGTGGCACCCAATCACCTGACCACGATCAAAGTCTGTGAGTTTCGCGGAGCGCCGCATTCTGCTCTCTCACAATGTCTAATATCTACTGAGGTCGCTGATATGGAGTACCTGGCAGTAGGTGGCAGCACAATGCACCTAGTATGAAAAACGTATGTTTTTGGGGGTGTCTGGATACTTTTGATCACAGTGTATATTATGTTCCATTTTAAAAAATAACACCATGCAAATGTGTATTTGTAATTCATTTTATAAATCAATATTGGCTTTAAGTTAACATGTGGCTACATTATTTTGGCGAGAAATAAACTAATTAATAAAAGGCATTTACTACCACCAAGATCACTTCTAAAAAAAGAAAAGTTTTATGCATGTGTAAAAAAAAAGTTCAGAGTAAGAATGTTTTCAAAAAGAGAAGTGTTAATAGTTTATTTATTTATATTAATAAAATGCAAAGTGAAGGAACGAAAGAGAATTCTAATTCACATCAATATTTGGTGCAACTACCCTTTGGAGGAGTGAAAGTGGCCTACCTGACTCTCAACACCATCGAGTCTGTCTGGGATTACATGAAGTTGCCAGAAAGATCCACAGAAGATGTATGCTTGGTTCTCTAAGATGTCTGGAACAACCGTCATGCCATTTAAATACTGTGTGCAAGTGTATCTAGAAGAATTGATGTTGTTTTAAAGGAAAAAGGAGGTCACACCAAATATTTATGTGATTTAGGGTTCTCCTTTGTTCACTCACTGGGCATTATGTTAATGGACAAAAATAAACTATTAGAACATATTTTTTCAGTTCAGGTTTCCGTTCAGTGAGTCTGCTTGGGGATCCCCCAAATGGAAACCTATATGCATAAAAAAAGCGGTTACCATAGGAAACCTGTGGACCCCATAGACTAAACATGTATAGAAAAAAAGTGCTGTGTGCTTCCTTTGGTAACCGCTTTTTTTTATAAATATAGGTTTCCGTTTCAGGGTCCAACGGAAACCCGAATACCAATGTGAACCGGGCCTTACTTTATAGCATTTTTTTCCACACCTGCCAAAATATTTTGCACAGTACTGTACTTATATGCTATTGCCGCCACCCTTTTTGCCTTTCCGGAAGCACCCTCAAAATAACATTGACACATCCCCTTGTGTGTTGACCATAGCAAAAATGGGTGCGCTTGCAGATGCAGTCACATTCCTTGTGTACAGAAATCGATTGTCTAGGCAGTTCGATTCTACTTTTATTTCATAAGGAATGTTCTCTATGCTACTAATGTTCCCTATAACAGAATATGGGTGAGGAATAGAGTTGAGCGATCAGGATCGGAAAAGATGGGATTCTGATTGGTGATCGAGTAAACTTTGATCCCGATCTTTTCCAGCGGGATCAAGGTTGGAGGTCATCTCAAGATCGGCTCAACCTTAAAAGTGACTTTTCCCATAGAGAAGCATTGACTAGGTTGAGCGATCGGGATCGGAAAAGATCAGATTCCGATTGTCGATCGAGCAAATTTCATGATCATGATCGGGATCGGCTGGAAAATGATTGGAAATCAGATTTTAAAATCGATCCTAAAATCTCAAGATCGGCTCAAGCCTAGTGAAGAGGACACACAGGGCGAAATACCCATGTTTAGCTATAGTTACAGCAAAATGGATAGGTTGTAAACAAATAATATGATGGGTAAAAACAAACTTGCAGCATAAAGTATGTGGATGCCAAACTTTATAAGTCTTGAGGGGTTGGCTATGGAGAAATGTGCAATTGAATGGCAGCCAAAATGAACCGATTTCTGGTGATTTGAGAGTAAAAAGCTTTTGAATTTCCCTATATGTAACCTATACAGTAACCTATGCTTTCACTATATGTAACCTATACAGTAAGTGTTTGTTTTAAAAGCAATTTTAGTGTTGATAGATTCTCTTTAAATGCTATGTGTAAAACCAATCTAAAAAAATCACTTTCTTATATAACATAGTGACTATAAGCCTTCCTAAACTTTCTCTAATGTTTGTGGCGTCATTTGTGTGCATTTAGCTGTGGACTAAGTAGAAGTTTTAGATACAAAATAAACAGGAAGAGAGTACTTAGCATTGAAGGACATTAAATTTGATGTAAAGCCTTCTTCCATTCCTTTTGACTTTTAAAGCATCGCAATATGGACGTAGGATCTGAACTCTCTTGTATGAAATTTGCGATTTACACAAAGTAAAATAATATCGTGAAAAGAATTGGCGTCTCACTGCTTCTTCAACTGTAACCAACAAAGAGGCTATAAAATGCATTCACCTTCTCCATAAGGACAACATTCAGAAAAGCA
Organism: Leptodactylus fuscus; assembly: GCF_031893055.1. Classification (NCBI taxonomy): domain Eukaryota; kingdom Metazoa; phylum Chordata; class Amphibia; order Anura; family Leptodactylidae; genus Leptodactylus; species Leptodactylus fuscus. Next base: position 62,625,493 of record NC_134269.1, read on the forward strand.
ATATTAAACAACAAAGAAAATATAAGACAGAATAGCTGAGAGTATGTAGCACAATGAGCAAATAAACGACAGAAAATATGACACATCAATGAAGACACATAAAAGTATCTTTTAAAGGAAAACTGTTAGGATTCTTGTATAAAAGGCTTGTTTGTATACAAGAAAATGCTTTTCTATGTCAGTATTATCGACACTTAATGTTACACTCGGTGCTGTCCTTATGAGAACATTTTTCTTTTAGACCCTTCTCAGAAATTTGCCCCTTAGTGTATATGCAAATCTCCATTCATATCGACATTCCCTCATATAGCTGGCAACGAGTGATTATGAAGATAATCTTGTTTCCCTTAGTCCTAACAGCGGCACAATGTGGGGTATTTCTGCCCCTGTGTGCTGGTAGGACAGGCGGATATTTAATTAGCCAATAAGATGCGTGGCAGGCCCTATAAGAGGGCACAAGAACCTCCCCTCTGCGTGTAAATACAAAAGTACCTCCATAATATTTATATACAGCTTTAGACATAAGATATGATTCCCAGGGTGGGAAATCTTGTGCCGCTGTTAGGACTAAGGGAAACAAGATTATCTTCATAATCACTCGTTCCCTATCGTCCTCAACAGCGGCACAATGTGGGGATATAGCAAGCAGGTCCCCAAGATGGGTGGGATTAACCCATAACCGAACTTAAAACGGTATGGGCAAAAGCAGTGGAATCTGCCACTTGGTCCTTCAGGCGATAATGCCGGATGAAGGTGGATTCCGACGCCCAGGAGGCCGCTGCACAGATTTGATCCACCGGCAAGGCACTTTTTTCTGCCTGAGAGGTGGACACTGCCCTGGTTGAGTGGGCATGAAGAAATGCTGGAGCCGACAAACCTTGGGTGGTATAGGCGATTTTAATAGTCTCGGTAACCCATCGGGATATTGTGGTTTTAGCGGCTTTGGCGCCCTTGTTTCTCCCCGTGTAGCTGACCAACAAGTTTTCAGTTCGCCTAAAAGGGCAAGTGCGCTGTAAGTAAATCTGTAGGCATCTGACCACATCCAGTTTGTGCCATCTTTCTTCTTCAGCAGAAAAAGGGAAAGGAAAAAATACCGGAAGGGAGATTATCTGGTTTCTGTTTACAGCGGATGGAACCTTGGGATGAAAACCCGGGAGGAACCTAAGCTGCACATGGTCAGAGAAAAAGGTGGTATATGGCTCCTCAGCGGACAAGGCTTGTAGTTCACCAACCCGTTTGGCAGTTGTTACTGCCAATAGTAGCGCCATCTTGCCGGTTAATGACTTGAGGGAGATTTCCTCCAAAGGTTCAAATGGATGAACACATAGAGCGTTTAGGACCGGAATAAGGTCCCATTGGTGGACTGGGGTGTTTACCACCGGTCTCAGCCTAGTTGCCCCTTTAATAAAGGTGCTCACTAAGGAATCTTGAGACAAACGCCTCCCCAGATAGGCGGACAGGGCCGCTACGTGTACTTTGAGTGTGGCCACAGCAAGACCTCTGTCTAGTCCGTCTTGAAGGAAGTCCAGGATCGCCTCCGTAGGGGGATCGGTGGAGTCCACTTGATGCTGCAGACACCAGGCATTAAAGATGTTACTTATTCGACGGTAGTTCTTGTTAGTCGAATCTGCTCTGGCGCTGGATAGGGTCTTCAAGACGGCTTGTGACAGTCCTCTATTTCTCAATAGGGACTGGTCAACCTCCAGGCTGTCAGGTTGAGTCTCCTCAGATCCTGGCATCTCAGCTCTCCTTGGGTTACCAGGTCTGGGAGTGGGGGAAGCCTCCAATATATGCCCTGACTCATTTGTATGAGCTGAGCAAACCAAGCCCTTTTTGGCCAGAACGGGATTATGGCTATTCCCGAGGCTTGGTCCTGTCTTATTTTTATCAATACCTTCGGTATGATTGGAATTGGAGGGAAAATGTAAAACAGCCTGAACCTCCAAGGGATGGACAGGGCATCCACTGCCAAGGGATTGTCCTCCTGGTACAGGGAGCAGAAGGTCCCTACCTTGGCGTTGAGTCGGGTAGCCATAAGATCGACCTCCGGGAGACCCCATCTCTGGACGATCTGTTGAAATATGTCTGGATTGAGAGACCATTCTCCTGATACGGTAATACCCCGACTCAGCTGATCCGCTACTATGTTCAGGGAGCCCTTTATGTGAACAGCGGACAACTGGACCAGATTCTTCTCTGCCCAGGTGAATATGAGATTCGTCTCTCTCAGCAAGGTTGGTGACCTGGTGCCCCCTTGTTTGTTTATATAAACAACCACCGTCGTATTGTCTGACCGGATCTTGACTGACTTGCCTTTCAATTCTGGGGCAAAGTGTACTAGGGCCAGGTACACTGCTCTGAGTTCCTTGAGATTGGATGACTCCAGCTCCGGACATCTCCATCGTCCTTGTACAGTTTTGTCTTGACAATGGGCTCCCCATCCCCACTGGGATGCATCTGTTGTCAACAGGGTCCACACTGTCGGGACCGTGGACCTTCCGTCTTTCAGGTGTATCCACCATCTGAGGGAAAGACGGGTAGCGGGAGAAAGGCAGATCTTCTTGTGCAGTCCCCGTGGAGACCTGTTCCAGGTCTTCAACACTTCCATCTGTAGGGGACGCAAATGCCATAAAGCCCAAGGGACCGCCCTGACCGAGGATGACATTAGGCCCAGAACTCTCATGGCGGTGCGGATGGTTACCTGCCGAGTGAGCAATAGGAATCGCGCACTGGCTTGGATCCTTTCTTTTCTTGGACGGGAGAGGAAGATCTGCATCGCTTCTGAATCCACTAAAAAAACGAGGAATTTCCTTCGGGTGGATGGAACGACTTCGGACTTCTCCCAATTGATAATCCATCCTAATTCTTGTAGGAAGTTGGTGGCAAGGTTGAGCTGCTGGAGGAGGGCAGCAGGAGACTGAGCTTTCAATAGCCAGTCGTCTAGATAAGGGACAATGAAAAGACCCTGAAGTCTGAGGGTCGCAGCGACCGGAGCGATCACCTTGGTGAATACTAGTGGGGCGGATGTGATGCCAAAAGGCAGAGCTGTGAATTGATAGTGCTCCCTGTGGCCTGCCATAGAAACGGCAATCCTGAGGAACCTCCTGTGGGAAGGAGCAATAGGGACATGTAGGTAAGCGTCCTTCAAGTCAAGGGTAACCATCACCTCTCCTGGTTGAAGAAAAACAGCCACGGAATCCACGGTCTCCATTCGAAATGACCTCTTTCTGATAAACTGGTTGAGGTACCTCAGGTCTATTATCATTCTCCAGCCCCCGGTGACTTTGGGGACCAGAAAGACGGGGGAGTAAACTCCCAGACCGTGATCTGAGGCTGGTACCTTCTCCAGGGCGCCCTTGGTAACATAATTGGCGACCGAGGCTTCCAGACTGGACTGCTGAGAAGGTGGAAGGATTCGGGTGATGACGAACCGATCTGGAGGTGGAAGGTGAAAATCGATATGATACCCGTGCTGTATAATCTTCAACACCCATGGGTCTTGAATGTGGGTGGACCATGCTTTGAAAAAGGAGGAGAGACGTCCTCCCACAGGAAGAGGGGCCACAGGGAGCTGCCCCACGTCAAAACTCAGGCTTCCTCTTGGCATCCTCCTTGGAAGCGCCACATCTGGCACCCCTAGGGCGGTATCTAGAACGCCGCTGCTGAGCCGGGCGTCTATAATTAGAGGAAGAACCTCTGCCTCTAGAGGGAGCACGTCTACCCCTGGATGCTTGAAGTAGGGACCTTCCCCTACCTTCAGCTAAACCCTCCATAATGGCATCCAAACTTTGGCCAAACACTCTTCCCGGTTCAAAGGGGAGAGCGCAGAGAGCTGCCTTAGATGCAAAATCTGCACGCCAAGGCTTTAGCCACAGGGGTCTACGGGCAGCGGTAGATAACACCATAGATTTGGCGGAGATCTTCAATTGATGGCGGGAAGCTTCCGCCAGATAGTCTGCAGCCCTATGAACTCTCTTCATAGAGGTCAGAATTTCGTCTCTATCCACGCCCGCATCTATATCCCGCTCCAAGGCGGCTAAACGGTTGCGCAGAAAGTCGCCAGCCGTGGAGGAGGCTATGGCCACAGAGGCTTGTGCAGAGGAAGCGGAGTAGATCTTCTTTAGAACAGAGTCCGCCCTACGGTCCAGAGGGTCTTGAAGATTGGAACCATCTTCTAGGGGCACCAGGGTTCTGCGGGACAGCTTGGCTACGGCCAAATCCACCTTCGGGGGAGGCCCCCAGGAATCCCACTGGGCAGTGTCAACAGGAAACAGAGTCTTGAAAATCCTGGAGAGAGAGTGTCCCTTCTCTGGCTGTTTCCACTGCTGTGCCATAAGGTCGGACAGCGTGGCGTCCGCATGGAAGGCAATATGTCCCCCAGAGGCAGACGTGGAGGCTTCCCCGTCAACATCTCGGCCCACTGTAGACCGGATGGACTTCAGCAGCCTGCCTGTTTGTTCATAGTGGAACACAGGTCTGCCGGAAATTACTGAGTCGTCCTCAGTGGAATCATCCTCTGCCACCCGCAGCTGTTCCAAAGGTGGCAGGGAGGAGGAACGGTGCTCAGGGCATGGTCTCTTGGTGAGCTGAGACAAGGTGGCATGGATTCCTTTGAGGGAATCATCCTGCAAAACAAAAGGAGAATACAAGCAAGGGAAAACCTATTTACCCAAGCGATGCCCAAAACTCACCATCTCCTTGACCCAGGCCATCATATCTCTGGGAGAGGGCTCCTCAGGTGGAGGACCTCTACACCCGCGACAACGGGCCCATTCATAGCCTAAAAATAATAGGCAAGTTATAGGACCACAATACATCAAAGGGACCACCCCTTAAACCGCTACCTACCATCAGGGAGCGGTGTGTCGCAATTAAAACAGGAAAGGTGTTTCCTCTTGGCAGAGGATTTCCTCCTACCATCCCCAGGAGGGGTAGTAGAGGATGACATATCCTGCAATAAGGAGATAATAGACCATGCAATACTGTCACCATGCATCATACCATTGCACTTTAAAAAGGGTAGATCTTACCAGGTTCAGAAGACCGGATCAGTAAAGGTGACAGACAATAACCAGACTCAAGGTTAACAAACGCAATTTAAGCTAGTGAGACCAGACTCACAACAATAGCACAGCCTTCCACTTGCAGCAGGAAGGTACAAGTGACACGGCCGGCCTGACCTTTAACCTGGCCGGCCGGAAATGGGAGGAGCTAACCGCTCCCATCCACTACCCCAAACAGGGGTTAATAAGGCTTTTATCTCCCCTCCCCAGCAATCCCCAAGCCAGGGGAACACTCACCCTCTCCTCCGTAGGGCTCCGAGTACTGGGAGTGGAGCCTGAAGTGAAGATAGCGCTGGCCGCGGCCGCCGTGCCGCGAACTTCCGGTCAAAAACGGAAGTGAGCGCAGGCAAAGTGCGGCCGCCGCGAATGCAGCCATACGCAGAAGTTCCGGCTGCCGCGCGGACCCGCCGTAACCACGGACGCCGCTGCACAGATCAGTGGCGTGGTGCGGCTCTGAGGATCAGCGCTCAACAGACGCTGAAAGGGTAAGGAGGAGAGGGGAGGGAAGGAGGGGGAGAGGAGAAGGAGGATTCAGGGGGAAAAAGCCAACGCAGGTTAACCAGCACCCTCTTTCCTTAGGAAAGAGGGTGACTTTGAACAAAAACATCAAGCTCAACAGCTGAGCCCTGTAAGAGGACACAAGTCCTCACACCTGTCCTCTGTCCACACAGGACAGAAAAAAACACGCAGAGGGGAGGTTCTTGTGCCCTCTTATAGGGCCTGCCACGCATCTTATTGGCTAATTAAATATCCGCCTGTCCTACCAGCACACAGGGGCAGAAATACCCCACATTGTGCCGCTGTTGAGGACGATAGGGAACGAACACACTCGAACGGCTCATTCACACAGAGTTTTTTGGCAGCGGATTTTGAGGCAGAATCTGCAGGAATGCAAATTCTGCTGTGTGAACATACCCTAACTCAGGCAGAAGGTGATCAGATAAAGTCATCCCATGATAACAGTTTGGCTCAATGGAAATCCTACTTGAAGGCCCATCTGCTATAAAACCATAGGAACAATATATGCAACTGCTGTTGCCTCCTTATGATGTTATACAATGTTAAGAAGATGGTCTGTACAGCACAATATTTAATGGAATGTCATACAATGTTCATGGAAGATTGTAATACATCCACCAAATGGTTTCCCAAATGGCCTAACCTGTAGATTCACACACCAGTCAGAAGTCACTATTTCTATGTAAGTCTATGAGAGCCTAAATATTACACTGGTATAGATTTAAATAGAAAATAGAGACTTATGGATAATGTGTATTGGGACGTCAGTCTGTTCATCATCTGACTAGCTTAGGAACCTATTATGTGACTGTATTACTAGAAGAATCCACTTACCATTTATTACACAGCAGTACGACCTGTACTACAGGGCTAAACAATAAACGCTGCAATTTCAATCAAAATTTTAGATTTTATGTTCATTATATTCTTCCAATTTTTGGTAAAATTTTAAATTCCCAACCCATTTATTTTTACGTTTGCCACCAACCTAAAAAACAGACTGACACTTCCTGTTCTCTAGAAATCACTTTCAACAGTCATCTCTTTATCATCACAGATAGGGTTATAATTAAAAGTAACCCTCACCGCCCCCCACACAATGCACAATGACCTCTGCACAGGCCACTGAGCATGCGCACAACACTCACCCCAGAAGTCAGTGATCATCTCTAGGGTTCTAGGGTCCACGTTGCTTCTGGAAAACATATCTCTAAACGTTGTGAACCGTAACCGGTAAATGACTAATCCCATAATCAGGTACAGAAAATAGAATTTAAAATATTTACCATCATATAATAAAAACATTTCTGAAAAAGATATGTATTAGTATCTGGATTTCATTAATAAAACCAATGGGTGATATATTTCTATTAAAATTTTGAAACCCGAAATTTCTTATTATATTATCATTATTATTCAGGGTTTTAGGTAAGTTGATCTTTGCTGTTCAACCTAATGATTTGTTACTGTACTAATACTGTTTTGGGTTTTTCCCCTTGTGTATTATTCTGTACTGTTTTGTGTTAATGTCTACATATTCCATTGTCAGAATGACAAGACTGGTTTTACAAGTGAAATAATCCTAGTCAGCTATTATATCTCAAAGTTTGCCACCCATTGAAATATTTTGTAGCATAATGTAGGGCCCAGTATGAGAAAGCTGGGTCTCCCTCAGAGGTCATGGGTCTTCCAGCAGGACAATGACCCAAAACACACTTCAAAAAGCACTAGAAAATTGTTTGAGAGAAAGCACTGGAGACTTCTAAAGTGGCCAGCAATGAGTCCAGACCTGAATCCCATAGAACACCTGCGGGGGAGAGATCTCTTGATGGCAGTTTGGAGAAGGCCCCCTTCACATCTCAGGGACCTGGAGCAGTTTTCCAAAGAAGAATGGTCTAAAATTCCAGCAGAGCATTGTAAGAAACTCATTGATGGTAATTACCGGAAGAGGTTGTTCACAGTTATTTTCTCTAAAGGTTGTGCTACCAAGTATTAGGCTGAGGGGGCCAATACTTTTGGAGTTTTGTGTAAAATGATCAATGATTTTACTTTTTTTTCATTCTCTTTTGTGTTTCTTCATTGCAAGCAAAATAAATGAAGATATTAACCCCTTAGCAACCCTTGACGTAACTGTACGTCATGGGTCGCATGGGGATGTATGGAGCGAGCTCACACGCTGAGCTCGCTCCATATGTAAGGGTGTGATGTAGTAAACTGTCAGGAACTAACTTTGGTCAGTAGGTGGCAGCAAATTAATAAATGCCCATAGGGAATTAATGCAATTAATTCTTCAGAATGTAAATATTGTTCGAGGTTGCAAACTCTGATTACAGATAATTACTGGGACATTTTGGACTCCTACAAGCCTGGCAGTGTGCTGGGATTGCAGTTTTGATACCTTGCACTGGAGATAGTCATTTGCATCATCCATTACCAGGAAACAGGAAGTAGAGTTCTGTGGAGAGAAGGGTCCTGGCTGGAGGTGATGTGCTGAGGGGACAGTGGAGACCTGACATGCTGGAAGGCAGCCTGTGCTCTGCTGGATGGAAGAACTGCCATGCTGGCTGTGGACTGAGTCTGGAGACACAGAGTCTGTGGTGCTACTTTTGGGACTGAGTCTGGAAAGCTCTGAAGCTCAGAAGGTAAAGGAGACCACATGAGAGGAAGGCCTCAAGGACTTGTAAGTACGGCTTGGCCGCGTCCACGTGGTGAAATATAAGGGACTCTTACGCTGACACCTTATCATCTGGGAAATTGGCCTGTCTGTTAAGTGGAGAGCTGGAGCATAGGATATAACTGTACTTTTATGTGAAGACCCCATTTCACTGTGGATTACAAATAGTATTGCGCAATACTTAGGGTGCACCCCAACGAGGGACCGATCCAGGAGAACCGTGTTCTTAAAGGACTTGTATCTGGTACCTGTTAAGTAACTGTGGGAACTAGGAGTATAGTGTTAGTTTGCTGCAATATTCTGTTGCATATTAGTTTGTATTTCTTCTCTGTTTATACCGTGTTACATGTTTTCCCAGATCGCTATTCTGTGACTTATTCAGTAAACTTTGTCCTGGGGATTAAAACACTGTGTGCGTCTGTGTGGCATCGTGTACCTGCTGAACCTGTGGGCCCAGCCCTTGGTCCTCTTTCACATACACGGCAGATGCCGGCTGTATAATACAGCCAGGACCTGCCACTAACAGCAGCGGTCGGTGCCCGAGCCGATCGCTGCTGTTAACCCTTTACACACTGCGGTCAAACGTGACCGCAGTGTGTAAACGGCGCCGGCGGCATGGGCGCCGCCATGTTTTGCCGATCGCCGCCCTCCTGAACGTCACAAGAGGGCGGTGATTGGTTGCTATGACAGCCGGAAGCCTATTGAAGGCTTCCAGGCTTGTCTCTGCACGAGATCTATTAGATGATGCCAGAGGCATCGTCTAATAGAAGTGCTGCGATTTTCCTATTCACTGCAATACTGTAGTATTGCAGTGAATAGTATGAGCGATCAGACTCCCTAGGTTTCAAGGTACCTAAGGGGTCTGATCATAAATGTAACAGAAGAAAAAAAAAAGTTTTTAAAAGTATTAAAAAAATAAAAAAAATATAAAAGTTCAAATCACCCCCCTTTCCCTATATCAGCTATAAAAGTAATTAAAGAACATTAAACATAAACATATTAGGTATCCCTGCGCTCCAAAATGCCTGAACTATTAGAATATTAAAACATTTATCCCGTACTGCGAACGGCGTAGCGGCAAAAAAAATAAAAACAGCCAAAAAGCGTTTTTTTCAACACTTTGCCTCCTATAAAAAATTGAATAAAAAGTGATCAAACCATCGGATCTTTCCCCAAATGGTATCAATAGAAACGTCATCTTGTCCCGCATAAAAAGACACCACAACCAGCTCCATACATTGAAATATGAAAAAGTTACAGGTGTTAGAACATGATGACACAAATTTTTTTTTCTATTTTGCAAAGTTTATCATTTTTTTTAAAAGTATCAAAAAATTTCAAATACTATATAAATTTGGTATCACCGCGTTTGTACTGACACGTAGAACACAGGTAACATGTCATTTGTACCAAACAGTGAATGCTGTAAAAATTAAACCCATAAGAAAATGGCGCAAATTAATTTTTTCTCCAATTGCGCCTCATTCTGAATTTTTTTCCAGCTTCCCAGTACATTGCACAGCATATTGAATGGTGCCATTACAAAGTACAATTTGTCCCGCAAACAATAAGCTATCATGTGACTCTGTGAACTGAAAAATGAAAAAGTTATGGCTCTTGAAATGTGAGGAGGGAAAAAACGAAAATGCGAAACCAAAAAATGGCCTGGTCCTTAAGGGGTTAATACCAAAGAGTTTGTGCTTGCAATCATTTTCTGGAAGAAAACGAGTATTATCTGACAGAATTGCAGGGGTGCCAATACTTTTGGCCAACACTGTATTATCCCTATAACTACTGGGGTTATAGTGATTATCATAACAAGCAGTCTTAGAAATTGATCTTAAAACATGAGCAAAATATTATAAAAAGCAAAGATATATTTTCAAGTCATGAAACAGCATGTGCCAGTGTCTAAGCTTCCACCATGCTGTTTAGCATTATGGTTGATGTTTGACACTATTACTACTGCATATAGATTCATGTAAACAAACTTAGGGGGTCACGGATAGATTATAGTGCTCCTGCGCTGCTAAATAGATTTCTGAGCTGATGTCTGAGCTAATTTTGTCATCATAACCATACTTTATAGTAATGTAGCTGTCATCGGGGAGACAGATTAATGCTTAATTTAATCACACAAATGCAATATTACAAGATAAACAGTCGAGCACACGGCACATTTCATGCATGTTTTTATTGTATCAGTGGTACCCTAATCGCTTTCATTCTTCTGATAATAATTGATGCGTGTGGTATATTTATATGGAAGTTAATACTTCCCAAGTCTTTGCTGGTTTTCATCTGTGTTTTTGCTTCGAGTATAAATGCAAAAAGTGGTGTGAACATCATGTTTAACAATTTCTGTACCTCCCAAAGAAATTACTGGAATGATAATCCCACATGTGCCGCCACCTCTACAGTCATGTCTCGCCTGGATATGGAGTGGGCATGGGATGGGACTTGGAAAATGCCTGTGGAAATGACATAAGTGATGAAAATGAGAATAGCCCTTTAAATTGTGACTACACCTTTTCTCTGCTGTCCTATTTTACATCAAATGTGGAAAGACACAATTGTATGCAAATCAATAGGTAAAAGTAACCAAATGGTGCCCAAAGAGTCTTGAAAATGGGTGCTAGTGAACAAGACTCTTTTTAGGGATTGTCCAGGAATTTCAGCAGGAGGCTGTGGAAGGTGAAACATAAAAATAATAATAAAAAAATCATACTCACCTGTCCTCCATACTCCGGTGTCCATTGCCGCTGTCTGTTTCAGGGCCCCGTGAAGCCATTGCTGGATGCCACATGTGACTGCTGAAGCCTATCATTGGTGTCGACAGCCACAGGAAACAAACTGGTGACGTCACTTATATACACCACTGGTGCCCCGGGGACAGGTATGATTTTTTTTTTATGTTTCACCTTCCCTGGCCTTCTCAAGGATTGCTGAAATTCCTGGACAACCCTTTTAAAGGTATATTCATACAGGGCTTTTTTTTAACAGATTTTGATATATTACACCAAAATCAGTATTAAAAAAAGCATAAAGTGCATGCTCCATTGAGTTCAAAGGGAATACATACATATGGGATGTTGAACCATGCCAACTCCAGTGCCGTGGCCAGCTGCGCTAGTTGAGCATCCATGGCGTGAACAACCTGATCAAGGTGGTCCCACAGATTCTCGATTGGGTTCAAGTCCAAGGAATTTTCTGGCCAAGGGAGTACGGTAAACTCATTCTAATGCTCCTCAAACCACGCACATACACTGCGAGCTTTAGGACACGTCACATTGTCCTGCTGGTAGATGCCATCATCCTAAGGAAAAACAATTCGCTTGTAGGGGTGCACATGGTCTGCAAGGATAGATGCATACTTGTGTTGATACATCATGTCTTTCACAATGATGAGTGTACCCAGATGGTTGATGACAAGTGCCTTCTGCGATTGGTTATTTAATGTTGACGTCAAAAGTAAACGGTGGTTACATTAATATGACTGGACTGTGTAGTTACATAGTAGATGAGGTTGGATTAAGATATCAGCCCATCAAGTCCAACCTATAACCCTACAATCCCCTACAGTGTTAATACAGAGGAAGACAAAAAAAACACATGAGGCTCATGCCAATTACCCCATTTCAGGGGAAAAAAATCCTTCCCGACTCCAATCTGGCAGTCAGTATAAAAACTCTGGATCAACATGCCCTTAAAATCTAGCGTCTATAACCTGTAATATTGTTCTCTTCAAGAAAGGCATCAAGACCCTCTTTGAACTTACTCAATGAATCCGCCATCACCACTTCCTGGGGCAGAGAATTCTATAGCCTCGCTGTTCTTACTGTGAAGAATCCCCTTCTATGTTGCTGATGAAACTTTCTCTCCTCCAGACATAGAGGATGTCCCCTTGTCACTGTCACTAGCCTAGGAGTCAATAGATCATTAGAAAGTTCTTTGTGTTGTCCCTTCATGTATTTGTACATTGTTATTATTTCTCCCCATAGATGTCTTTTCTCTAAACTGAATAACCCCAAGTTTGTTAATCCATGTTGTTAGTACATATGACATGTTTTTCTCCAAGCATGAAAGTGAATTTTGCACCATGGGGAAAAATTAAGCACCATAGTAATTTTTGATGCGACTTTTACACATGGACAGTGTGGAAACCCCAACCTGACTAGCCTCTTTGAATGGTGTTGATCAGTATTAGCAAATATAACAGTAGAGGATTATAATATGGAAGGAGAAGAACCTCCAGCAGTCGATCACATCCAATTTAAAACATAACTTTTAATTTAGGAAACATCTTTACTAGACATGAGCCAGTAGTGAAATATTCGAGATTTTATATTCGTTTCAAGTAGAGCCTCAATATTCGACTACTCGATTGAATATCGAATCCCATTATAGTCTATGGGAAAAAAATGCTCGTTTCAGGGGAAACCACTATTTGACTAAAGGAGAGTCACCAAGTCCCCGAGTAGCAGGAGGAGAGCGTTTAGGAGGAGCGCTGTGCAATTAAAGACCCCATAGACTATAACGAGTCCATGCACTTTAACTGCACAGCGCTTGCAGTTGCGCTGATATTCAGTTCGGGGGGGTTCCTCCTGCGGACTCCTCCCGGACAGGAGGCAAGCGCTAATGTGAACTTACTCATCCTGCAGAACCAGCATTGATTGGCCAAATGCTATACAGTGTACGGCATTCGGCCAATCAACGCTGGTTCTGTTGAAGGCTCGTCTGTGAGGAGGCGGAGTCTAAGATCATACCACAATGGAGACTGCTGTGGTCCGATCATAGACTCCACCTGGTCACAGACGAGCCTCAGGCAGAACCAGCGTTGATTGGCCGAATGCTGTACACTGTATAGAATTCGACCAATCAACGCTGGTCAATGCATTCCTATGAGAAAAAGTCAGCTCCCGCATAACCGCAAGCTGCCAGCTCTCCAGACTAGCAAAGACGAGCCTGCTGCAGAACCAGCGTTGATTTGCCAAATGCTATACACTGTATAGCATTCGGCCAATCATTGCTGATTCTGAATCAAATCTTTACTGCAAATAGTATTCGAACGAGTACGAGTATTTCAAATACTGTAGTATTCTATCGAATACTACTCGCTCATCTCTCATCTTTACAAAAAGAAGTTAAAAACAGCAAATATACCCATAATGGAAGGTGGCGTCCGGCTGACGTGTTTCGGAGACACTACTCTCCTTATTCATAGCATATTCATAGAGGATTATTATATGACCTTTTTGGGCGACCACATGTGACCAGAGGTTTCTGCATGGCCCATAAGCAACTTTAACCAGTATATGACCTGTGGTTGCAGTAGAATATTATATGTACCTGTAACTACACACATGGCTGCTCCAGGTCACAGTTTTAACTGTACAACAGCTGAAATCCAAGGGTCATGTTTACAATTGTGTGAATATGCCCTAAGGGTTCATTGGAAGTTGACAGAAATAATTCTGCCCCAAAAATCTGGCACAATTTATATTACAATATACAGTCCTATGAAAAAGTTTGGGCACCCCTATTAATCTTAATCATTTTTAGTTCTAAATATTTTGGTATTTGCAGCAGCCATTTCAGTTTGATATATCTAATAACTGATGGACACAGTAATATTTCAGGATTGAAATGAGGTTTATTGTACTAACAGAAAATGAGCAATATGCATTAAACCAAAATTTGACCGGTGCAAAAGTATGGCCACCTCAACAGAAAAGTGACATTAATATTTAGTACATCCTCCTTTTGCAAAGATAACAGCCTCTAGTCGCTTCCTGTAGCTTTAAATCAGTTCCTGGATCCTGGATAAAGGTATTTTGGACAAACAATTCAAGTTCAGTTAAGTTAGATGGTCGCCGAGCATGGACAGCCCGCTTCAAATCATCCCACAGATGTTCAATGATATTCAGGTCTGGGGACTGGGATGGCCATTCCAGAACATTGTAATTGTTCCTCTGCATGAATGCCTGAGGATTTGGAACGGTGTTTTGGATCATTGTCTTGCTGAAATATCCATCCCCGGCGTAACTTCAACTTCGTCACTGATTCTTGAACATTATTCTCAAGAATCTGCTGATACTGACTGGAATCCATGCGACTCTCAACTTTAACAAGATTCCCGATGCCGGCATTGGCCACACAGCCCCAAAGCATGATGGAACCTCCACCAAATTTTACAGTGGGTAGCATGTGTTTTTCTTGGAATGCTGTTTCTTTTTGGACGCCATGCATAACGCCTTTTTTTATAACCAAACAACTCAATTTTTGTTTCCAAAATGAAGCTGCCTTGTCCAAATGTGCTTTTTCATACCTCAGGCAACTCTATTTGTGGCGTACGTGCAGAAACGGCTTCTTTCTCATCACTCTCCCATACAGCTTCTATTTGTGCAAAGTGCGCTGTATAGTTGACCGATGCACAGTGACACCATCTGCAGCAAGATGATGCTGCAGCTCTTTGGAGGTGGTCTGTGGATTGTCCTTGACTGTTCTCACCATTCTTCTTCTCTGCCTTTCTGATATTTTTCTTGGCCTGCCACTTCTGGGCTTAACAAGAACTGTCCCTGTGGTCTTCCATTTCCTTACTATGTTCCTCACAGTGGAAACTGACAGGTTAAATCTCTGAGACAACATTTTGTATCCTTCCCCTGAACAACTATGTTGAACAATCTTTGTTTTCAGATCATTTGAGAGTGGGCTTTCCATGTTCGGCGACCATCAAACTTAACTGAACTTGAATTGTTTTGTAGAAAGAAATGGTCCAAAATACCTTCATCCAGGATCCAGGAACTGATTAAAAGCTACAGGAAGCGACTAGAGGCTGTTATCTTTGCAAAAGGAGGATGTACTAAATATTAATGTCACTTTTCTGTTGAGGTGCCCATATTTTTGCATCGGTCAAATTTTGGTTTAATGCATATTGCGCATTTTCTGTTAGTACAATAAACCTCATTTCAATCCTGAAATATTACTGTGTCCATCAGTTATTAGATATATCAAACTGAAATGGCTGTTGCAAACACCAAAATATTTAGAACTAAAAATGATTAAGATTAATAGGGGTGCCCAAACTTTTTCATAGGACTGTATGTCAATGAGATTAAATCCTTAGTAAATCTGCAACGAAATTCAAAACCACCAAGCAACACATGAAAACCTGTGGCAGAATATATCCATAATGTTTCGAAATGTCAATTTTTATTTGTTTGTTTTTTTTTTTAATCTAGATATCATGTACATTTTAGAATTTCACCTTTCAGCATAGGTCATAGCTATTGCACATAACAACTAATCCATTGAGAATCTTTCTTTGTCTGTATTGCTGTTTTTATCTCTATAGCTCTTGATTTAATGGAACATAAAGAGAGGAGCTTCGTGGGAAACCATATTTTTTAATGTATCAGTATTTTGGAGCAAATTTCTTTATTAGCCATGTAATTCTCACTGAGCTTTGAGAACTATCAGGTAACGATCACAGCGCTATTAAAACCCTCATTTATAATAGTATATGGACCCGACATAGTAACATTTGTAACATGGATAGATCTGTTTTCTATGATTTTACATCATCTCTTTCTCTCTCGGTTTCGAGTACATGACTCTTCCAAATTAGATGAAAACTGGGAATGTTACCAAATATGTATTGAAAAATAGATTATCAGACATCATAGAGAGTGTCATTGCTTTCCATGACCTTTAAATTTCACCTCCTTGAAACTTGCAGTAATATCACCTTTCTTGCACTTTTTCTTTCAATCAACACAATGTAGGCTTTCTAGTAAATGAATCTCAACAACTCGATAGAAAAAGAGAAAAATGAGCTGTATTCTCTAGGTAGGTAATCATGTGGCACTGAGAGTCACAGCGATTTCACACATAAGGCATCCTCAACAATTTTACTTACAGGTCACAGCATGCTTGCACTATAAAGCTCCGCACCAGTTAAAAGGACTGGAAGCACAGCAATTCTTTACTTGGCTGCTGGTAGAAAAACTGAAATATCTTTCTTATCTGTAATTCATCACGGGAAAATGCTATGGGGTCACTCAAACACATTGGGCATGCCGAGGTATTTGGTTTTATGCAAGAATAAAGAATGTGTGCTTCATGTTCATCTCCCAGACCTACGGCCATTACAGAATGATTTTACTGAAAACTGGATCATTTATGTGTCAACCAGCAAAAAATATCCATTGCATGTGTTAAAGCATAATTCCAGTGATAAACAACGTCTCAAAAATTAATAGTTCAGGTATATATAAGAAACTCGGTAATGTACCTTATTAAAGGGGCTCTATCAGCAAAATTATGCTGTATGAGCCCCACATATGTGTGAATAGCCTTTAAAAAGGCTATTCAGGCACCGCTAATATTATTTTAAACCCCGCTCCCGTTTTAAAATAAAACTATAAAAACATATATGTAAATCATACCTTTGTATGCACAGGTGGCGGTCGTGCACGATCCGACGTAATCTTCTACCTCTTCTTTCTTCTTGCATCTACGCCCTCTGGTCCCAGCTCTTCTGTGGCTTCATTCTCGTCTTTTTCCAGCTGGATTGCTTGCTTCCCTCCGAAGTGCTACTGCGTAGGCTTCTGCGCCATTTTTATCAATGGCAGCTCGCAAGCATGCTCAGTATGCTCAGTTCCCTTAGAAGCCTGCGCAGTAGCACTCTGGATGGAAGCACTACTACGCAGGCATGGGATTTCAAGCAATCCAGCTGGAAGAAGACGAGAATGAAGCCGCGGACCAGAGGGCGTTGCTGCAAGAAGAAAGAAGAGGTAGACGTGCCAGAAGATGATGTTGGATCATGAATGACTGCCCCCTGTCCATCAATGGTATGATTTACATATATGTTTTTATAGTCTTATTTTAAAATGGGAGCGGGGTTTAAAATAAGATTAGTGGTGCCTGAATAGCCTTTTTAAAGGCTATTCACGCATATGTGGGGCTCATACAGCATAATTTTGCTAATAGAGCCCCTTTAAGGATGTCTGTTTTCTTCATTTTAAGCTTGTCTCCTGCTCCTTATCTTCAGTCTAACTGTTGGGGTATAATAGAAGGCTGCTGATAACTATATAATTGATTTATTGCCTCATTCTGTGCACTGGTAGCCTATTATCTGAAGCAAAGAGTAGCAGAGTGTGGCAGCAGCAATTATTTGAGTGTGTTTTCTAGAAGCCAATTCCTTACCCTCTCCTTTTTATAGATTAATCTGTAGAAAGTAACTCACCCTGAAATGTGGAGAAGAAAACATATTTCTTTAAAATATATATATTACAAAGTTTCTTATTTTCACTTGTATTATTCATGTATGCAAAGTTGTTTATAACTGAAGCCACACTTTAATAATTAAAGGCATAAAAAATGCAGAATGAGTCTCTGCACCACCCGACACTTGCATACTGCAGTGCAGGAGGCATGTTCACTTATGATTCCTTGCTTTTGGTTCTTGTTGCTCCATCTAAAAACTGTTCTATTCCCACACCTAATTGATTTTCCACCACACCCATCTCCTTCACCTTGGTTTCCCTCCTCTAATAGTTAATCTTAGCCTTACCTTTGTGATTGTCAACCTATCTATCAAATCTGGGGCGGGTTCTTCCTTCGTATTTATCATTTGCTTACATTCACCTTGGCACTTGCTATTGCTTTTGTGTGTTCTGGCTTTCTCAGTTTGTTTATCTATTCATATTTCTGACCTCTGCCTTTCTTGTGACTAGTCTCTTGGATTTTGATTCTGTACTGCGCTGCTCGAATGATATCAACCACTTGGCTAGCTTGACCTTTTTGTTTTTGTTTGCCTTTTCTACGTTCTGTGTCATCACTTATATCATAAGAAGGGACTGTTACCCAGTTGTCTTCTGTCACCTAGGGCAGTGAAGCAAGTAAGTAGGGACAGGGAAGGGTTCGGCTTAGGCCTCACTGTCTTGTCGTGCCCTTACTCCCAGGATTCACCAGCAGCTAGTGGGGAATTCTAGTAATTCCCTTACATTATGCCAGCTATGAGTTAGCATAAATTTCCCTCTTAGTACATGGCCCAGTGGAGGTTGCACCCTATTTATGAAACACATTCTCTGCTGTCTTGGGGACTATTAAGACAATATGTCCCATTGTATATACCACATTGTCCTAGTCTCATAGAGAGTATGTATGTTTGTTACTAAATCACGCTAAAATGCCTGGATGGATTTGCGTGCAATTTTCCACAAACATAGTTTTCCCTTAGGATTGAGTCATAGGCTACTTTTGGTGCCACTAAACAACATGGCTTCCTAGCAGGAGACTCACAAAAGCAGGACTCCTAGCCCCAGCTATAGACTCACACACACTGCCTGACATTTCCTGCCTCAACCTGCCTGCACACTCCTTACTGTCACCTCACTCTACTCACTCACATTTACATATAGCTTTCCACTATATAACACATCACATTGTCTGTATCACTACATACACAATATAACATATCACATTGTCTGTATCACTACATACACAATATAACACATCACATTGTCTGTATCACTACATACACAATATAACACATCACATTGTGTGTATCACTACATACACAATATAACACATCACATTGTCTGTATCACTACATACACAATATAACACATCACATTGTCTGTATCACTACATACACAATATAACACATCACATTGTCTGTATCACTACATACACAATATAACACATCACATTGTCTGTATCACTACATACACAGTATAACACATCACATTTGCAATCCCACCAAACTTTTTAAAGCACTTTTACAGTTTCACACGTCTGTGTCCGCCCAATTCTCAAATCACCGCAGACGAAGTCGCTGGTAAAAGCTAGTAAAGAATAAAAACCTTTCTATATGAACTTTTGTAGTGCTGCAATTTTTTTTCTTTTATTGAATTGACTTTGAATACAGTCGTTTGCTGGCACCCATCCTTCGCTGCTTATTTCTACTTTACTAAGTATTTCTCTTGTTTAAATACAGAAAACTAGATAGATAGATAGATAGATAGATAGATAGATAGATAGATAGATAGATGTGTAGCAAAGTTTAATACAATAAACAGTTGCAGCCCTCCTTAAATTGACTTTGACTATTCATCGGCTTTCAATACCTTTTGTTTTGGGATCTCACATTGCAGCACTTATATAAGATAAAAGTTGAAGACTTGTATGTCTGTTTATACAGGAATGTTATCCATAGCCAATAATCCAGAAACAGATGCCCATGGAGTCAGTGATGAAACAAGACGGAATAGTCCACAATGCCCTCTCAGACATTATAAAAAACAATAGCCTCACTCCTCAGTGCAGGTGAGAAGATCTCTAGGTGATCAGTTCCATATTGTCTATATTTCCAGTGCATTTTGGGGGCAGTTTCTCATGGTGACTGTAGAGGTCCATCATATTTGGATCCTTCTGACCTGCAGTTAGCTGAGTGGTAAGACTATTGTTTTTCTTGGTTTCCTCTTGCTAATCAAAAACATACTGACAGATTAATCTCAGAAAATTGATTTTAAGTGTTTGGATGAAGAAAATTAGATTAGCCCAGTTGGAAATGAACTAAAGCAAATGGTGACATTCTCTGTACAGCATTGTGGAATATGTAGGTGATATATACTGTATATACTGTACACTTCCACACTCTTAAAAGAATCATGTTATGGTTAACTCACATTTTTCAGTTTGGAGTCTTGGAAAGTTAATACATTCTTATTCCATTTCTTTCCTGACTGTAGATACTGTACAGACTTCCCTTGTACAGTGACACCTGGAATTTCTACAGGTCTATATAATGGGACCATTTGTACAAGTAATCTATGAACTTCCATATGGATCTGTAATACGACCATGTGTATGACGTCTAAAGAATTTACCTGAATATCGAGGTATATGACTCTAAAAATAAGTAATTGTTTATTTGCACAGAGATGTCATCTCTAGAAGGAACTACAATGTATTTTTTCAGGGCACACATGCGTTTCCAATGTGTTTAGAGAATTGATTGACTAAACAAATCTCATTGTTTATTTCTAATTAGAATCAGACACTTTGCTATTTAGCCGTTCTGTCACACTTTCTTAGAACAATCAGATCTGAAAACTTGAGGTCATACATGGATGGAAGTGGTTATTCAATGCAGACTCATTCAACATCTCTGAGTCACAGAATCATGAAAGAAATGTCAAACTCTATAAATACTCTGAGATTCTTTTATCACATAACAATTATTGACCAGCGCCTCTTTGATTTCATTAAACAGAGAGAGAAATGCATAAGAATCAGTAACTGAATATTGAGGAATAATAAAGAAAATCGAGGAATAATAAAGAAAATTGTATTTTGTCATTTTCCTTTATTGAATTGTCCTTAGGGTTACCACTAGAGATGAGCGAACAGTGTTCTATCGAACTCATGTTCGATCGGATATTAGGCTGTTCGGCATGTTCGAATCGAATCGAACACCGCGTGGTAAAGTGCGCCATTACTCGATTCCCCTCCCACCTTCCCTGGCGCCTTTTTTGCTCCAATAACAGCACAGGGTAGGTGGGACAGGAACTACGACACCGGTGACGTTGAAAAAAGTAGGCAAAACCCATTGGCTGCCGAAAACATGTGACCTCTAATTTAAAAGAACAGCGCCGCCCAGCTTCGCGTCATTCTGAGCTTGCAATTCACCGAGGACGGAGGTTTCCGTCCAGTTAGCTAGGGGTTAGATTCTGGGTAGGCAGGGACAGGCTAGGATAGGAAGGAGAAGACAACCAACAGCTCTTATAAGAGCTAAATTCCAGGGAGAAGCTTGTCAGTGTAAAGTGGCACTGACGGGCTCAATCGCCGCAACCCAGCTTTCCCAGGATCCTGAATGGAATACACTGTCAGTGTATTCCCGTATACCCGATATATACCCCGATACCCGTTCCAACGGTGTGCCCCCCCACCTTCACCCCAGAAATACCCTGCAAGTCCCCTAGCAATAGAATTGGGGCTATATACACCCACAATTTTTACTACTGGTATACAGTGCCATTGTCTGACTGGGAATTCAAAGAATATATTGGGAATACAAATACCCTCATTTCTTGCTACTGCCATATAGTGCCAGTGTCTGACTGGTAATTCAAAGAATATATTGGGGTTACGTGCACCCACAATTTTTACTACTGGTATACAGTGCCATTGTCTGACTGGGAATTCAAAGAATATATTGGGAATACAAATACCCTCATTTCTTGCTACTGCCATATAGTGCCAGTGTCTGACTGGGAATTCAAAGAATATATTGGGGTTACGTGCACCCACAATTTTTACTACTGGTATACAGTGCCATTGTCTGACTGGGAATTCAAAGAATATATTGGGAATACAAATACCCTCATTTCTTGCTACTGCCATATAGTGCCAGTGTCTGACTGGGAATTCAAAGAATATATTGGGGTTACGTGCACCCACAATTTTTACTACTGGTATACAGTGCCATTGTCTGACTGGGAATTCAAAGAATATATTGGGAATACAAATACCCTCATTTCTTGCTACTGCCATATAGTGCCAGTGTCTGACTGGGAATTCAAAGAATATATTGGGGTTACGTGCACCCACAATTTTTACTACTGGTATACAGTGCCATTGTCTGACTGGGAATTCAAAGAATATATTGGGGTTATAAATACCCTCATTTCTTGCTACTGCCATATAGTGCCAGTTTCTGACTGGTAATTCAAAGAATATATTGGGGTTACGTGCACCCACAATTTTTACTACTGGTATACAGTGCCATTGTCTGACTGGGAATTCAAAGAATATATTGGGGTTATAAATACCCTCATTTCTTGCTACTGCCATATAGTGCCAGTTTCTGACTGGTAATTCAAAGAATATATTGTGGTTACGTGCACCCACAATTTTTACTACTGGTATACAGTGCCATTGTCTGACTGGGAATTCAAAGAATATATTGGGAATACAAATACCCTCATTTCTTGCTACTGCCATATAGTGCCAGTGTCTGACTGGGAATTCAAAGAATATATTGGGGTTACGTGCACCCACAATTTTTACTACTGGTATACAGTGCCATTGTCTGACTGGGAATTCAAAGAATATATTGGGAATACAAATACCCTCATTTCTTGCTACTGCCATATAGTGCCAGTGTCTGACTGGGAATTCAAAGAATATATTGGGGTTACGTGCACCCACAATTTTTACTACTGGTATACAGTGCCATTGTCTGACTGGGAATTCAAAGAATATATTGGGAATACAAATACCCTCATTTCTTGCTACTGCCATATAGTGCCAGTGTCTGACTGGGAATTCAAAGAATATATTGGGGTTACGTGCACCCACAATTTTTACTACTGGTATACAGTGCCATTGTCTGACTGGGAATTCAAAGAATATATTGGGAATACAAATACCCTCATTTCTTGCTACTGCCATATAGTGCCAGTGTCTGACTGGGAATTCAAAGAATATATTGGGGTTACGTGCACCCACAATTTTTACTACTGGTATACAGTGCCATTGTCTGACTGGGAATTCAAAGAATATATTGGGAATACAAATACCCTCATTTCTTGCTACTGCCATATAGTGCCAGTGTCTGACTGGGAATTCAAAGAATATATTGGGGTTACGTGCACCCACAATTTTTACTACTGGTATACAGTGCCATTGTCTGACTGGGAATTCAAAGAATATATTGGGAATACAAATACCCTCATTTCTTGCTACTGCCATATAGTGCCAGTGTCTGACTGGGAATTCAAAGAATATATTGGGGTTACGTGCACCCACAATTTTTACTACTGGTATACAGTGCCATTGTCTGACTGGGAATTCAAAGAATATATTGGGAATACAAATACCCTCATTTCTTGCTACTGCCATATAGTGCCAGTGTCTGACTGGGAATTCAAAGAATATATTGGGAATACAAATACCCTCATTTCTTGCTACTGCCATATAGTGCCAGTTTCTGACTGGTAATTCAAAGAATATATTGGGGTTACGTGCACCCACAATTTTTACTACTGGTATACAGTGCCATTGTCTGACTGAGAATTCAAAGAATATATTGGGGTTATAAATACCCTCATTTCTTGCTACTGCCATATAGTGCCAGTTTCTGACTGGTAATTCAAAGAATATATTGTGGTTACGTGCACCCACAATTTTTACTACTGGTATACAGTGCCATTGTCTGACTGGGAATTCAAAGAATATATTGGGAATACAAATACCCTCATTTCTTGCTACTGCCATATAGTGCCAGTGTCTGACTGGGAATTCAAAGAATATATTGGGAATACAAATACCCTCATTTCTTGCTACTGCCATATAGTGCCAGTTTCTGACTGGTAATTCAAAGAATATATTGGGGTTACGTGCACCCACAATTTTTACTACTGGTATACAGTGCCATTGTCTGACTGGGAATTCAAAGAATATATTGGGAATACAAATACCCTCATTTCTTGCTACTGCCATATAGTGCCAGTGTCTGACTGGGAATTCAAAGAATATATTGGGGTTACGTGCACCCACAATTTTTACTACTGGTATACAGTGCCATTGTCTGACTGGGAATTCAAAGAATATATTGGGAATACAAATACCCTCATTTCTTGCTACTGCCATATAGTGCCAGTGTCTGACTGGGAATTCAAAGAATATATTGGGGTTACGTGCACCCACAATTTTTACTACTGGTATACAGTGCCAATTTCTAACTAGGAATTCAAAATGCGCAAGGCTCCCGGAAAGGGACGTGGACGAGGCCGTGGGCGAGGTTGGGGGAATGGTTCTGGGGAGCAAGGTAGCAGTGAAGCCACAGGGCGTCCCGTGCCTACTCCTGTGGGGCAGCAAGCATTGCGCCACTCCACAGTGCCAGGGTTGCTTGCCACATTAACTAAACTGCAGGGTACAAACCTTAGTAGGCCCGAGAACCAGGAACAGGTCTTGCAATGGCTGTCAGAGAACGCTTACAGCACATTGTCCAGCAGCCAGTCAGACTCTGCCTCCTCTCCTCCTATTACCCAACAGTCTTGTCTTCCTTCCTCCCAAAATTCCGAAGCTTTATAGAACAATAACCCAAACTGTCCCTGCTCCCCAGAGCTGTTCTCCGCTCCTTTCATTGTCCCTCAACCTGCCTCTCCACGTCACGATTCCACGAACCTAACAGAGGAGCATCTGTGTCCAGATGCTCAAACACTAGAGTCTCCTCCATCTCCGTTCGATTTGGTGGTGGATGACCAGCAACCCACCCTCATCGACGATGATGTGACGCAGTTGCCGTCAGGGCATCCAGTTGACCGGCGCATTGTGCGGGAGGAGGAGATGAGACAGGAGTTGGAAGAGGAAGTGGTGGATGATGAGGACACTGACCCGACCTGGACAGGGGGGATGTCAAGCGGGGAAAGTAGTGTGGATGTTGAGGCAGGTGCAGCACCAAAAAGGGTAGCTAAAGGCAGAGGCAGAGGTCAGCAGCTTAGGCGAAGCCAGGCCACACCCGGAATCTCCCAAGATGTTCCAGTTCGTACCCAGCCCCGAAAAACTCCCACCTCGAGGGCACGTTTCTCGAAGGTGTGGAGTTTTTTCAAGGAATGCGCCGAGGACAGATATAGTGTTGTCTGCACAATTTGCCTCTCGAAATTGATTAGGGGCTCTGAGAAGAGCAACCTGTCCACCACTTCAATGCGCCGTCATTTGGAATCCAAGCACTGGAATCAGTGGCAGGCAGCAACGGCAGGACAAAGGCCGCCTGCCGTTCACGCCACTGCCACTGCCTCTGCCACTGCCTCTGCCTCTGCCACTGCCACTGCTGACTGTGCTGGCGATGCACTCCAGAGGACGAGCCAGGACACCACTTCATCTGCCTCCGCCACTTTGTTGACTTCTACCTCATCCTCCCCTGGTCCTGTCTTATCTCCTTCTCCTGCACCATCAAAGGCACCATCAGGCGTTTCTTTACAACAACCCACCATCTCTCAGACATTGGAGCGGCGGCAGAAATACACTGCTAACCACCCACACGCGCAAGCCTTGAACGCCAACATCGCTAAACTGCTGGCCCAGGAGATGTTGGCGTTCCGGCTTGTTGAAACTCCCGCCTTCCTGGACCTGATGGCAACTGCGGCACCTCGCTATGCCGTCCCTAGCCGTCACTACTTCTCCCGGTGTGCCGTCCCCGCCTTGCACCAGCACGTGTCACTCAACATCAGGCGGGCCCTTAGTTCCGCGCTTTGCACAAAGGTCCACTTGACCACCGACGCGTGGACAAGTGCATGCGGACAGGGACGCTACATTTCACTGACGGCACACTGGGTGAATGTAGTTGAGGCTGGGACTGCTTCCCAAACTGGCCCGGTGTACCTCGTCTCCCCGCCTAACATTCCTGGCAGGGACACGAGAAGAACACCCCCCGCCTCCTCCTCCTCTACCGCCTCCTCCTCCGCCACCGCCTCCTCCTCCGCCACCGCCTCCTCCTCCGCTGTTAGATTGACCCCAGCTACGAGTTGGAAACGTTGCAGCACTGGCGTTGGTAGACGTCAGCAGGCTGTGCTGAAGCTGATCAGCTTGGGGGACAGACAGCACACTGCCTCCGAGGTGAGGGATGCCCTCCTCGATGAGACGGCAATATGGTTTGAGCCGCTGCACCTGGGCCCAGGCATGGTCGTTTGTGATAACGGCCGGAACCTGGTAGCAGCTCTGGAGCTTGCCGGACTCCAACATGTTCCATGCCTGGCCCACGTCTTCAACCTAGTGGTGCAACGTTTCCTAAAGAGCTACCCCAATGTTCCAGAGCTACTGGTGAAAGTGCGGCGCATGTGCGCCCACTTTCGCAAGTCGACAGTAGCCGCTGCTAGCTTAAAATCTCTCCAGCAACGCCTGCATGTGCCACAACACCGGCTTTTGTGCGACGTCCCCACACGCTGGAACTCAACGTTTCAGATGTTGAATAGAGTGGTTGAGCAGCAGAGACCTTTGATGGAATACCAGCTACAAAACCCTAGGGTGCCACAAAGTCAGCTGCCTCAGTTTCACATCCATGAGTGGCCATGGATGAGAGACCTTTGTGACATCCTACGGGTCTTTGAGGAGTCCACAAGGAGGGTGAGCTCTGAGGATGCGATGGTGAGCCTTACAATCCCGCTCTTGTGTGTTCTGAGAGAATCCCTGATTGACATCAGGGATAACTCAGATCACACAGAGGAGTTAGGGATAGCATCCGATCCGTCACAGCTGGAGAGTAGGTCCACACATCTGTCCGCTTCACTGCGTTTAATGGAGGAGGAGGAGGAGGAGGAGGAGGAGGAGGAGGAAGAAGAGTTGTCCGATGATGTGATGGTGATACAGGAGGCTTCCGGGCAACTTCGAATCGTCCCATTGTTGCAGCGCGGATGGGTAGACATGGAGGATGAGGAGGAAATGGAGATTAAACTTTCCGGTGGGGCCAGAGGAGTCATGCCAACTAACACTGTGGCAGACATGGCTGAGTTCATGTTGGGGTGCTTTACAACCGACAAGCGTATTGTCAAAATCATGGAGGACAACCAGTACTGGATCTTTGCTATCCTTGACCCCCGGTATAAAAACAACATCTCGTCTTTTATTCCGGTAGAGGGGAGGGCCAATCGCATCAATGCTTGCCACAGGCAATTGGTGCAGAATATGATGGAGATGTTTCCAGCATGTGACGTTGGCGGCAGAGAGGGCAGTTCCTCCAGTAGGCAACCAAGTTCTCACCGGTCCACACAAACGAGGGGCACACTGTCTAAGGTCTGGGACACCTTGATGGCACCCCCTCGCCAAAGTGCCGCCACGGAGGGTCCTAGTGTCACCAGGCGTGAGAAGTATAGGCGCATGTTGCGGGAATACCTTTCCGACCACAGCCCTGTCCTCTCCGACCCCTCTGCGCCCTACACGTATTGGGTGTCGAAGTTGGACCTGTGGCTTGAACTTGCCCTATATGCCTTGGAGGTGCTGTCCTGTCCTGCCGCCAGCGTCCTATCTGAGAGGGTGTTCAGTGCAGCCGGTGGCATCATCACTGACAAGCGCACCCGTCTGTCAACTGAGAGTGCCGACCGGCTCACTTTGATAAAAATGAACCACCACTGGATAGAGCCTTCATTTTTGTGCCCACCTGTGTAAAGCACCCCAACATGAAACTCCATGTCTGTACTCAACCTCTCCAATTCCTCCGCATCCTCATACTCATCCACCATAAGCGTTGCACAATTCTGCTAATACTAGGCTCCCTCCAACATGATTTCCCCCAACTCTGCTGGTTAGAGGCTCCCTCCACCCTGATTTCCACCAACTCTGCTGGTTAGAGGCTCCCTCCACCCTGCTTTCCCACAACTCTGCTGGTTAGAGGCTCCCTCCACCATGAATTTGCCCAAACTGGGCTGTTTAGAGGCTCCCTCCACCATGAATTGGTCCAAACTGGGGTTTTTAGAGGCTCCCTCCACCATGAATTGGTCCAAACTTGGCTGTTTAGAGGCTCCCTCCACCATGAATTGGTCCAAACTGGGCTGGTTAGAGGCTCCCTCCACCATTAATTGGTCCAAACTGGGCTGGTTAGAGGCTCCCTCCACCATTAATTGGTCCAAACTGGGCTGGTTAGAGGCTCCCTCCACCATGAATTGGTCCAAACTGGGGTTTTTAGGGCTCCCTCCACCATGAATTGGTCCAAACTTGGCTGTTTAGAGGCTCCCTCCACCATTAATTGGTCCAAACTGGGCTGGTTAGAGGCTCCCTTCACCATGAATTGGTCCAAACTGGGTTTTTTAGAGGCTCCCTCCACCATTAATTGGTCCAAACTGGGCTGGTTAGAGGCTCCCTCCACCATGAATTTGCCCAAACTGGGCTGGTTAGAGGCTCCCTCCACCATGAATTGGTCCAAACTGGGGTTTTTAGAGGCTCCCTCCACCATGAATTGGTCCAAACTTGGCTGTTTAGAGGCTCCCTCCACCATGAATTGGTCCAAACTGGGGTGGTTAGAGGCTCCCTCCACCATTAATTGGTCCAAACTGGGCTGGTTAGAGGCTCCCTCCACCATTAATTGGTCCAAACTGGGCTGGTTAGAGGCTCCCTCCACCATTAATTGGTCCAAACTGGGCTGGTTAGAGGCTCCCTCCACCATGAATTGGTCCAAACTGGGTTTTTTAGAGGCTCCCTCCACCATGAATTTGCCCAAACTGGGCTGGTTAGAGGCTCCCTCCACCATTAATTGGTCCAAACTGGGCTGGTTAGAGGCTCCCTCCACCATGAATTTCCCAAAACTTGGCTGTTTAGAGGCTCCCTCCACCATTAATTGGTCCAAACTGGGCTGGTTAGAGGCTCCCTCCACCATGAATTTGCCCAAACTGGGCTGTTTAGAGGCTCCCTCCACCATGAATTTGCCCAAACTGGGCTGTTTAGAGGCTCCCTCCACCATGAATTGGTCCAAACTGGGTTTTTTAGAGGCTCCCTCCACCATGAATTGGTCCAAACTGGGCTGTTTAGAGGCTCCCTCCACCATGAATTTGCCCAAACTGGGCTGTTTAGCGGCTCCCTCCACCATTAATTGGTCCAAACTGGGCTGGTTAGAGGCTCCCTCCACCATGAATTTGCCCAAACTGGGCTGGTTAGAGGCTCCCTCCACCATGAATTGGTCCAAACTGGGGTTTTTAGAGGCTCCCTCCACCATGAATTGGTCCAAACTTGGCTGTTTAGAGGCTCCCTCCACCATGAATTGGTCCAAACTGGGCTGGTTAGAGGCTCCCTCCACCATGAATTGGTCCAAACTGGGCTGGTTAGAGGCTCCCTCCACCATTAATTGGTCCAAACTGGGCTGGTTAGAGGCTCCCTCCACCATGAATTGGTCCAAACTGGGCTGTTTAGAGGCTCCCTCCACCATGAATTTGCCCAAACTGGGCTGGTTAGAGGCTCCCTCCACCATGAATTGGTCCAAACTGGGCTGTTTAGAGGCTCCCTCCACCATGAATTTGCCCAAACTGGGCTGTTTAGCGGCTCCCTCCACCATTAATTGGTCCAAACTGGGCTGGTTAGAGGCTCCCTCCACCATGAATTTGCCCAAACTGGGCTGGTTAGAGGCTCCCTCCACCATGAATTGGTCCAAACTGGGGTTTTTAGAGGCTCCCTCCACCATGAATTGGTCCAAACTTGGCTGTTTAGAGGCTCCCTCCACCATGAATTGGTCCAAACTGGGGTGGTTAGAGTCTCCCTCCACCATTAATTGGTCCAAACTGGGCTGGTTAGAGGCTCCCTCCACCATTAATTGGTCCAAACTGGGCTGGTTAGAGGCTCCCTCCACCATTAATTGGTCCAAACTGGGCTGGTTAGAGGCTCCCTCCACCATTAATTGGTCCAAACTGGGCTAGTTAGAGGCTCCCTCCACCATGAATTTGCCCAAACTGGGCTGTTTAGAGGCTCCCTCCACCATGAATTTGCCCAAACTGGGCTGGTTAGAGGCTCCCTCCACCATGAATTGGTCCAAACTGGGGTTTTTAGAGGCTCCCTCCACCATGAATTGGTCCAAACTTGGCTGTTTAGAGGCTCCCTCCACCATGAATTGGTCCAAACTGGGGTGGTTAGAGGCTCCCTCCACCATTAATTGGTCCAAACTGGGCTGGTTAGAGGCTCCCTCCACCATTAATTGGTCCAAACTGGGCTGGTTAGAGGCTCCCTCCACCATGAATTTGCCCAAACTGGGCTGGTTAGAGGCTCCCTCCACCATGAATTGGTCCAAACTGGGGTTTTTAGAGGCTCCCTCCACCATGAATTGGTCCAAACTTGGCTGTTTAGAGGCTCCCTCCACCATTAATTGGTCCAAACTGGGCTGGTTAGAGGCTCCCTCCACCATGAATTGGTCCAAACTGGGTTTTTTAGAGGCTCCCTCCACCATGAATTTGCCCAAACTGGGCTGTTTAGAGGCTCCCTCCACCATGAATTGGTCCAAACTGGGCTGGTTAGAGGCTCCCTCCACCATGAATTTCCCAAAACTTGGCTGTTTAGAGGCTCCCTCCACCATTAATTGGTCCAAACTGGGCTGGTTAGAGGCTCCCTCCACCATGAATTTGCCCAAACTGGGCTGTTTAGAGGCTCCCTCCACCATGAATTTGCCCAAACTGGGCTGTTTAGAGGCTCCCTCCACCATGAATTGGTCCAAACTGGGTTTTTTAGAGGCTCCCTCCACCATGAATTGGTCCAAACTGGGCTGTTTAGAGGCTCCCTCCACCATGAATTTGCCCAAACTGGGCTGTTTAGCGGCTCCCTCCACCATTAATTGGTCCAAACTGGGCTGGTTAGAGGCTCCCTCCACCATGAATTTGCCCAAACTGGGCTGGTTAGAGGCTCCCTCCACCATGAATTGGTCCAAACTGGGGTTTTTAGAGGCTCCCTCCACCATGAATTGGTCCAAACTTGGCTGTTTAGAGGCTCCCTCCACCATGAATTGGTCCAAACTGGGGTGGTTAGAGGCTCCCTCCACCATTAATTGGTCCAAACTGGGCTGGTTAGAGGCTCCCTCCACCATTAATTGGTCCAAACTGGGCTGGTTAGAGGCTCCCTCCACCATTAATTGGTCCAAACTGGGCTGGTTAGAGGCTCCCTCCACCATTAATTGGTCCAAACTGGGCTGGTTAGAGGCTCCCTCCACCATGAATTGGTCCAAACTGGGCTGTTTAGAGGCTCCCTCCACTATGAATTTGCCCAAACTGGGCTGGTTAGAGGCTCCCTCCACCATGAATTGGTCCAAACTGGGGTTTTTAGAGGCTCCCTCCACCATGAATTGGTCCAAACTTGGCTGTTTAGAGGCTCCCTCCACCATGAATTGGTCCAAACTGGGGTGGTTAGAGTCTCCCTCCACCATTAATTGGTCCAAACTGGGCTGGTTAGAGGCTCCCTCCACCATTAATTGGTCCAAACTGGGCTGGTTAGAGGCTCCCTCCACCATGAATTTGCCCAAACTGGGCTGGTTAGAGGCTCCCTCCACCATGAATTGGTCCAAACTGGGTTTTTTAGAGGCTCCCTCCACCATGAATTTGCCCAAACTGGGCTGGTTAGAGGCTCCCTCCACCATGAATTGGTCCAAACTGGGGTTTTTAGAGGCTCCCTCCACCATGAATTTGCCCAAACTGGGGTGTTTAGAGGCTCCCTCCACCATGAATTTGCCCAAACTCTGCTGGTTAGAGGCTCAATCCACCCTGATTTTCAAAACAAATGTTGGTGCCAACCTCAACTTACTACAAGGGCCAAATTCACTGCTGGTGACAAGCTCTCCTCACTGCAAGTGCCAAATACACATGTTTCAAGGTGTTTTCCTACTGTCAGAGAGGTGGTATTGAGTGTGTAAAGTGTGTAGTTGTTAGGCTGTGATGTTGGGGTAATAGAGGGTCTTTGGTGTGTTAGATGCCCCCAGACATGCTTCCCCTGCTGTCCCAGTGTCATTCCAGAGGTGTTGGCATCATTTCCTGGGGTGTCATAGTGGACTTGGTGACCCTCCGGACACGGATTTGGGTTTCCCCCTTAACGAGTATCTGTTCCCCATAGACTATAATG
The DNA here is from genome assembly GCF_031893055.1 of Leptodactylus fuscus. Taxonomy (NCBI): domain Eukaryota; kingdom Metazoa; phylum Chordata; class Amphibia; order Anura; family Leptodactylidae; genus Leptodactylus; species Leptodactylus fuscus. The sequence goes on from NC_134269.1 coordinate 62,657,335, forward strand.
GGGTTCGAAACCCGTTCGAACACACGAACATTGAGCGGCTGTTCGAATCGAATTTCGAACCTCGAACATTTTAGTGTTCGCTCATCTCTAGTTACCACCTTTTCACCAAAAATGTTGGGGTATATTTACATGAGCTGGTATTGTCTATTTTTTGGATGTAGCTTAAGGGAGTCTTCACACGGAGTAAACGTGCATGTATTTTTGCAAAATAAGGTTAGTCTCGTATACGCCGTGTTATTTTGCGGCCGTGATTTTTGGGCCGCAAAATCACAGCCGCAAAATAATGCGGCGTATACGATCCAGGCTCCCATTGAAATCAATGGGAGCATATACAGCGCTCAAAATCTCACTCAGCGTATACGTGCCAGGTCACGCGGCACGTTACTCCATGTGAATGCACCCTACACGTGTAAAAATACGACTCCCATTGACTTCAATGATATTTTTTACACGTGTAAAAATATGCCTGTAAAAATACACCTGTAAAAATACGCCTGTAATAATACGCCTGTAAAATGTCATTGAAGTCAATGGGAGTCTTATTTTTACACGTGTATTTTTACACGTGTATTTTGCAAAAATACACGCGCGTTTACTCCGTGTGAAGGCTCCCTAAGGGTCCATTCACATGGAGTTACGTGCCACATGATGTGGCACGTATACAGCGTGTGAGACTTTGTGTGCCATATACGCTCCCATTGATTTTAATGGGAGCCAGGATCATATACGCTGCGTTATTTTGCGGCCGTGAAGTCTCACATGGCGTATTCGTGCCACATCACGCAGCACGTTACTCCGTGTGAACACACCCTTAGGCTGCCTTCACATGGAGTATCGTCGGGCTGAATTTTTGCTTATTTTTACAGGCATACAAAAAAACATGGAGCGTTTACGCGAGCAAAAAACGCAGAGTACACTCATAGTAAACGCAACGGTTTTTTTTCTACGCCTGTAAAAATAAGCAAAAATTCAGCCTGACATTACTCTGTGTGAAGGCAGCTTTAGAGTGTGATTTCAGTCTATATTAATTTAGCACTGTGTTTTGTTTTTGGTAGAATTTACATTTTTTGAATCCAAGTCAAGAGTGACTTCAACAGCATTGGTTGGTGACTTTTATCTGCTAATTTTCCAAGTGTCTGGGTAGTTGAATGTATGTTGGTAGTTTTGTGGCTGTTCATGTGTTTGTAAGTTTGCCACACGAACACTCAACTACAGTACATTTCAGATGATGGATGAAGGTCTACTATTTAACTTGTATGGTCAGTTAAGTCTGTGATGTTTGTCTGCCTATCACAGAAAACAAAAAATCCAATGGAAGACTTCGATCACAATGTTGTTAACAAGTATCAAGTAAAAGTTTGCGACATCTGTATATTCTATGTAAATTTACCTGGATGGATTGGTGGTTTATCATTTTTTCAATACCCAATTGTACTCCAAAACTATATTAATTCTAAGCACAAGCAGTGTTTTTTCTTTTGTCTACATCTCCCACTCTAATAGGTGATTTTAAACCAAAGGCTTTATGATTTTATCCATGAATTCAAGAAATATGAGTTTGTTTATAATATATGTACATGGTGGGGATTATTTTGTACACATTTGACCTTTGTAGTGTGATGAGATTTATTTATTAATTAATTTATTAATTATTATTATTATTATTATTATTATTATTGTTATTTATTTGCATATGTATTTATATTAATTATAATATGCACACATCGAATCTCCAGTCTATATCCAGTCTGCACATTGTCTGGAATTGTCCTGACCTGGATCCAGCCAAGAGACCAGGACTCCTTGTATCATAGTGGTCTTTGATGACTCCCTGCCTGTCTGTGCCATCACTGTCCCAAATAGTAAAGTTATGAGCAGTGGCATAACTAGGAATGGTGGGGCCCCATGGCAAACTTTTGAGCTGGAGGTCATGAGCAGGAACCAGGATCAGTAAGTAAATAGGGCTGTTACCTGCTGGAGTAATGGCCTATTAAAATTTTTTAAAAAAAATCTGCAGTGGTAGCGGCTTCGACTGGGCCCCCTGATGTCTCAGGCCCTGTGGCAGCCACTAAAGCTGCTACACTGGTAGTTACCCCCCTGGCTATAAGGACAGGGACTCCAAGCACCATACATCACTATGATGTCAAGAGTACTGGTCATCTGACTGTGTTCAGACTTGGAAATCTAGCCAATCTCCAGACTGGCTTGTCTGGCCTGGATTCCCCTACGTGCATGGGGCCATAGTTTGCTTCCTCAGTAAAAAAAAAAAAGTGTCCTTTCCATCACCAAACTGACCTTGCCGCCCATAGTAATCAATTATAATATAACCTTCATTGTTTCAGAGCAGTTCACAAACCTAAATTCTTATTGGTTGCTACACTTAGCAATGTCAGGTCTTTCAGACAGTTTGGATAAATCTCCCATTTACTTTTATATTGTTATCTTTATCACTGTCCCTGTTATGTTTTTGTTTTTTTTTTCTTATTTTCTCATAAACTTATAGTCTTATGTTACAGTATGATACTATAACTGGAGGGACTATTATATTGAGTAACTGTATATGTATCGGACAAGCCATCACATTTTCCCTATTACTTGATTTCTTTGCCCAACATTTCCATTGTTTTTGGTGAAAAGTTGCTATTAATAAGACTCCTATCTGCCATTTCTTTCATCAGGCTGAAGATTGGCGATGTGTGCATCCAGCTATGACCATCAGGCCTAGCTATAGACGATGTGGAGATTGTGTCGTGTTTATTGGATTACACAGTTGATGAAATGGCGCCTAGGTTTAGATGTGATAAGCAGTCTATTTGAGATTCGCTGCCCTCAGTTTCTCGAACGTACAAGTCTCCAGTCTTGGCCACACAGGCTTAAAATATTAAATGTGGAGCCATAATTATCTTCAGTCCAATACTCCTTGCAGAAGCAGAATTTAGTCACTGTGGACACTGTGTCTTTCCTCCAGAATTTAATATGCTCATCATGAATATAAATGATTAGTAATTTATGCCGAAATCTCCAAGCAATAACAAGTACTAGTATATAATGCGTGGTAGTATTTCTTTCATAAAAGAAGCCTACAGGATTTCATTTTCTCTTCCTTGCTTTGATATTTTCATTGGAGTACATTCTTTACATTAAGTACTGACTGTCACTTTACTGTCATCTTTTTACATACAAAGCAGCTCCACAGATAATGCGAGACATTATTGTGTTTTGGATTTTCGTTGCCTGCATTATATTGCTGTACGGTCTTAGAAGCGTTTTCTGTAACGTCTCCGTATTAACCTGAAATGTTCTATACATTCTCTTATATTGTTCTTTTTAATTTTACTTGACACTTGATATATCTCAGTGCACGGTGCGTATAACACAGTAGATTCCAATACAATGATGTTTTTCTTTCTTTTACGGTAAATGAAATTTCAACAACATGTTCTGCTATTTCCTTTAATTACAATGTTGCATTTGATGACTTAGTTCATGGTTTCTTTTCCTTGAGAACAAATACAATTGTACATGGTGACATTTTAAAAATGGAGAATTAGAATTTTCCACTTAGAAAATACATTGCAAAAATGTTGATTGTTCTTCTTTGTCAAGTCATTTTGAGTCTTTTTGTTTGTCTCTGGTTTATAAGACCTGAAGAAATAATTTCATATTTTTCTAAGGACTAAAGGAATAAAGGAACAAATCACAGAAGTGGGAAGAATCCCACCAATGGATTTATGCACCATATGTGCGTGTATTAAGCTTATATGGCAGCACATTGAGTCCCTGTGGTTTCATACTGAATAGTTGCAGACCCTTCATGTGCAGCCACATACTGGTGCTATATTGCACCATATCGTGGAGGTATTTTCGTAAAAAGAAGAGGGGCAGATTTATTAAGACTGGTACTGATAGTCACAAGGCTCACCAGATTTATTCAGAAGCTGTGTTCTCTTAATAAATACGATGCAGAATGCCTATGTGCGGCAGAATGGGGATGTACTGGCGTAAGTTACAGATGTGGAGTTCTTGTCATGGTTTTCCCCACTCTTTGCCATGCTCTATCCATATTCACGTAATGTGGTGAGCAAGGTGCAGATCGTGGGTGTAATGCACATGTGGTGCAAGAAACTGCCCCATCTACGCCAGAAACAATCTATATATAAAACTCAAATTCTATAGTAGTCTGCTCTTTACAAATCCACAGTTCTTGCCCGATTTGGGTGAAATTTGGCACGCCACCTCTCCACCCACAGGAGCAGAATACTGCGCACGTTACATCTTGCTAGCATCCCCCTGTCATGAGATTGGGGCCCTATACATATAATGGGGAAATGTGAAAGTGAAAGTGCTGAGGGGAAAACAACAGTTGTGACTGACAGGGACGGATTATAGCGACACTGCCAAAGAGTTAAAGGGGCCGCACTGCCACACACAACACACAAACACCATAGAAACATCACACAGACAGCACACGTACCAACCCACAAGCACAACACCACACAAATACCACAATACACCACACAAACACCAGACCACTCTAGACACACACAACACAAACACAACCCCACAAATACCACAACACCTCCCCATAAATACCACATGCACACACACACACAATCGGATGGATGCGCACTATACACACGGACGAACAGAGCATACACAACTGCTTCACGCATAGACACTTGCACTGCACACGCTCAAACACATGGATCACACGCAAACATATATGCATACATATACATGTACCACACACATACATGCACACATGCATACATACCCATGGATCACATGCATGCACAGACACACACACGGACCACACACATGCACACACACACACATACACATGCATGCTCTGACAAAACATGTCTGGTATCCTTTGTGGCTGGTTGCACACTACAGTATTTTTCACGGGCCTCCAAGCCATGGATTTTGCAGTTCCATAGACTTCTTTGTGCACAAAGCTGTGAATTTTGCAGCTCCATAAAAGCTGAAGACCCTGACACTGAAGACCCTGACCGACCTGCCAACATTCCTGTGCACACTATTATACCACATGGTGGCCCCTGCACACAGTATTATACCCCATAGTGGCTCTTGAACAGAGTATTATACCCCATAGTGGCCCCCTCACACAATATTATACCCCATAGTGGCCACTGCCAGGATCGGTAAGTAAATAGGGCCTGTTACCGTCTGGAGTAATAATGTAACATATTTTCCGCGAGCGAAGCCGCGGGTAATCTTCTAGTAAGATAATAGATTCCTCCCTTTGTATCCATAATGTTTTATAGTTGAGCATGACATTTTTTTTTAGGAATTCCTTATAAGTTTGTGGGGATTTAAAAAAAAGTCTTATATGCTTCTTGTATAAAATCGGAAGTATCCAATAGGACAGTGTGATATCATAGATTTCTATCAGCTCTACACAGATCAGAGCTGGACTGGAGGTGTAACATGGTTCAGTCCATGACACCTTAGTATCAACTTATGTCCCTTCATCTTTAGTCATATTATGGACAGAACTGCATGCTGTCAGGCCTCGTTCACATCTGCGTTGGTAATCCGTTCGGGGGAGTCTGCATGGGGACACACTGAATGGACTACCAGATGCATTTACAAGCATTGTGCAGTGAAAGCACACAAACCCCATAGACTATAATGTGGTCTGTGTGCTTGCTACGAGATCTCCGCAGGGAACATGCGGACAGGAAAGTACTTGACAATCTGGAGATCTGGCGGCAAGCACACGGACCCCATTATAGTCTATGGGGTCCGTGTGCTTTCACTGCGCAGCACTTGAAAATACGTTTGATACTCCATCCGGGGAGTCCCAATGCATACTCCCTGAACAGATTACCAAATGCAGATGTGAACCAAGGGCCAGGGGAAAAGGATCTGCAAAGATGTATATGTGGCTTCATGGGTAAGTTATAATGTTGTGTACAAAACACTTCAGACATGTCTAGTTTCATATATTAACCCCTTAGCGACCCTTGAAGTAACTGTACGTCATGGGTCGCATGGGGATGTATGGAGCGAGCTCACACGCTGAGCTCGCTCCATACAGGGCAGATGCCGGCTGTATCATACAGCCAGGACCTGCCAATAACAGCAGCGGTCGGTGCCCGAGCCGATCGCTGCTGTTAAACCTTTACACACTGCGGTCAAACGTGACCGCAGTGTGTAAACGGCGCCGGCGGCATGGGCGCCGCCATGTTTCGCCGATCGCCGCCCTCCTGAACGTCACATGAGGGCGGTGATCGGTTGCTATGACAGCCGGAAGCCTATTGAAGGCTTCCAGGCTTGTCTCTGCATGAGATCTATTAGATGATGCCAGAGGCAGCGTCTAATAGAAGTGCTGCGATTTTGCTATTCACTGCAATACTGTAGTAAAAAGTTCAAATCACCCCCCTTTCCCTAGATTAGCTATAAAAGTAATTAAAGAACATTAAACATAAACATATTAGGTATCCCCGCGCTCCAAAATGCCCGAACTATTAGAATATTAAAACATTTATCCCGTACTGCGAACGGCGTAGCGGCAAAAAAAATAAAAATAGCCAAAAAGCGTTTTTTTCAACACTTTGCCTCCTATAAAAAATTGAATAAAAAGTGATCAAACCTTCAGATCTTTCCCCAAATGGTATCAATAGAAACCTCATCTTGTCCCGCATAAAAAGACACCACAACCAGCTCCATACATGGAAATATGAAAAAGTTACAGGTGTTAGAACATGATGACACAATTTTTTTTTCTATTTTGCAAAGTTTATCATTTTTTAAAAAGTATCAAAACATTTCAAATACTATATAAATTTGGTATCACCGCGTTCGTACTGACACGTAGAACACAGGTAACATGTCATTTGTACCAAACAGTGAACGCTGTAAAAATTAAACCCATAAGAAAATGGCGCAAATGCATTTTTTCTCCAATTGCACCTCATTCTGAATTTTTTTCCAGCTTCCCAGTACATTGCACAGCATATTTAATGGTGCCATTACAAAGTACAATTTGTCCCGCAAACAATAAGCCATCATGTGACTCTGTGAACTGAAAAATGAAAAAGTTATGGCTCTTGAAATGTGAGGAGGGAAAAACGAAAATGCGAAACCAAAAAATGGCCTGGTCCTTAAGGGGTTATATATATCTGTATAGATAGATAGATAGATAGATAGATAGATAGATAGATAGATAGATAGATAGATAGATAGATAGATAGATAGATAGAGATATATAGTTTTATGAGATGGCAATTATGGAGCATCATTTTTCCAATGTACCATTTCTCTGTAAGTCTTCCTAGAAATTAAAGAATAAATTAACAATTGGTTGTTACCAGGTGGGGTTGTGTCCCTGCACAGTCTGACACTGTCCAATCACTGATGACGGTATTGAGCTGTACAGACACACCCCTTACACAGAAAATAGTTGTCAAATGAGACGTAAATTTATAGGAGGAGCAGAGGAATGGTTATAAGAATTGTTACTTAAATGTGAATACAAGTATGAACTAAAACAGACATGTCATTTAAGGGTTGGCAAAGAACTGTGTTCAGAGAGCTATTATATGAAAGGTTATATTTTCAGACAAAAGACTGTTTCCAGTCTCTTCACAAAAAAAAAAAAAAAAAATAGAACTGCTGGATTGAATGAAAAGAAAAGATTCTAGAAATGAATTTTAAATTAATATTTTTTGTCTTTTATTTTCCTTTTTTTCCTGCGCCAGGGAGAGGTGGTTAGGGGGCAGGTGGTGGGTATATTGTGCACTATGTACTTAAAGACTTTAACGTTATGGAAATTAAAAATGTGAAAAATAGTAAAGTGTATTATTTCTCAACAATGTAGCAGAGCTAATGTGGTCATTTAGCAGTGTCTTTATTGCAGCAAAATGAGTCGCTTAATAGGTTTATTCACAGCCCGCATAAGGCCCATGTGGCAAAAACAAAGATTTTTTTGTTGCAGATTTTGCTGCATTTTTTTGGGCCAGAGCCAAGAATGCCTACGAAAGGAATGGAAAATATATAGTAAGTACTTATACTTCTACCTTCTGGTCAATTCGCTCCTGGCTTTGGCTCAAAAAATCTGCAACAAAATTAAAAAGCTGTGTTTCTGCAAAGTGGGGCTTTAGCCTAAGGCCTCGTTCACATCTGTGTTGGTAATCCGTTCGCGGGAGTCCACATGGGGACCCCTCGAACGGATTACTGAACGCATTGGCAAGCAATGTACAGTGAAAACACACAGACCCCGTAGACTATAATGGGGTCCATGTGCTTTCCACATGGTCTCCGCATGGAACATGCGGACAGAAAAGTAGTTCACAATCTACTTTCCTGTCCACGTGATTCGTGTGGACACCATGCCGAAAGCACACGGACCCCATTATAGTCTATGGGGTCCATGTTCTTTCACTGCACACCGCTTACCAATGCGTTCGGTAGTCCATTCCCGGGGTCCCCATGCGGACTCCCCCGAACAGAATACCGACGCAGATGTGAACAAGGCCTAAGGCTAGACCACAAAACTTATGTATTATGTTCCAGATCGCTGTGTTTTTTTATGGAACATTGATACAAACTCACCATTGCTACACCTTAATATCTGTTTAAATTCTAAATTGTATTAAATTTCTAAATATTGATTTCAAAAGGATGTTCTGTGGTGTTCAGCAAACAGGCCAGCAATGTGATATGAACCAACATTCTTAATAAATAAAAAAAAAAACAACATATATTTCTAAATTAGACAAGTAACTCAAGAATTAACTGAAATGATCTAGTTGGACCCTTTTGGGCGATGTTTAGAGAATAGAGATGAGCGAACAATGTTCGGATCAGCCGATCCGAACAGCACGCACCCATAGAAATGAATGGAAGCACCTGTGACGCTGACTTTGCCGGAGCCTGGCCGGCGTCACAGGTGCTTCCATTTATTTCTATGGGTGCGTGCTGTTCGGATCGGCTGATCCGAACAGTGTTCGCTCATCTCTATCAGAGAACCATCACATACAAAATGAAGAAAGGGGAAAATAATATATTTGCTGCTGAAGAAAGAGGAGTGAGAAAGTAAGGAAACACAAAAGAGTAAGGCTGAGGCCCCACGTTGCGGAAAAGCAGCTTTTTTTTGGTGCAGATTATGCTGCAGTTTTTTTAAGTCAAAGCCAAGAATGGATGCAAAGGATTGGGGTGATATATAGGAAGCTCTTATAATTCTACCATCTGCTCAATCCACTCCTGACATTGGCTCAAAAACCTGCAGCAAAATCTGCAATAAAAAATGCTTTGTTTCTGCAACGTGGGCCCTTAGCTTAAGGTTGAAGCCCCACATTGCGGAAACACAGCTTTTTTGTTGCAGATTTTGTTGCATTTTCGTGAGCCAAAGCCAGGAGTGGATTGAGCAGGAGGGAGATGTAGAAGAACTTCCTATAGATTTCCCATTCCTTTTGTAGCGACTCTTGGCTTTGGCTCATAAAACTGCAACAACAAAAAAGCTGTTTCCGCAATGTGGGGCTTTTGCCTAAAGGAGAGAGGAAAGCGAGGAGGATGAGGCTGGGGGGAGGATATAAATCATGAGGGATCTCAGATGGCTTCATGACCATCCTGGACCTGAAAATCAGTTAACATCACTGACCATAGATCTAGTTGGCCATACATGAGTGAAGACAATGTAACCTAATATTTTCTAGCCTGTTAATCTCACTTGAGATTAGAATGGCTCTTCATGCTGTATACTACTATATTTTTTTCTGGAATCTCTATCCAGGAATGACAGAAAACCATTAGGAAAAGCTTATGTTTCTTAGATTCATCTTTGTGCAAATAGAAATCCTAACACTATTGATTTTTTTTTTCCACAGTCATAATTTTGTAATATTGTGGCATGTCTATGAAAGGTCAACAAGTTGAAAGACAGTTTTACTGCTTCCTGCGCATTGCATGGAATAAGATGAAATAATGCAATGTTATACTGTACATACAAGATGCTTTAAAAAAAAAAAAAAAGAAAACTCAGGCTTTTAAACATATTGAGTTCAGTTTACTCATACATCCATTAATCCCTATAGGCGTATAGACTCCGATAGGATGTTTTGCTTAATGGTTTTTTGACTTTTCCTCCTTTTATTGTGCGATCTGGTAAGAATATTGTGGTAAAATGCATGTGCTCCTCTTTGGCCTTTCCATCAAGATGCTCCATTAGCTCTCTCCTATCAATAATCACAACTCTGACAGTGGGACAGGATGAAGACCCCCGAAAATTACATTACACATTTAACGATGATGGATAACGCTTCAACCTGTCCCTAGGCAGCAGACAGCCGCCTCTATTCTTCCCATAATGAAAGGAAAGCAGAACATCTCCAGATAACAGGAGCAGCTGTTTAAAATAAAACAAACAATGTCTCTGAAGACCCCTGGATCTGAGGAAATCAGGGAGAATTCTTATGGATTGGTAATATTCTTTCTATCTTCTGCTCACACTTTATCTGCTGGAATTAATCCACTTACATTTACTGAATAACTATAAATCACAATAAGGGACATTTGTACATCAGCTTAAATTCTGGTCTTTGTTGTCCTGTAATATAGACAAATATCATTACTGTAAAAATAATTTGTAAATATCTATTTTGTAATCTTTCTATTACCATGGCTAATAAGAAGAATTAGCAGAAAGCAAACCAGGCGTTAGAAACTACCAGATATGATGAGTGTAGTGGACTGGTTCCCTAAAGAGAGTTACTTTTACAGTATGCCATGTTCCACTAAAAGTATACAATTTTATATATAACAATAATAATTAGATTTTGATTTTTATTAGAGATGAGCGAACACTAAAATGTTCGAGGTTCGAAATTCGATTCGAACAGCCGCTCAATGTTCGTGTGTTCGAACGGGTTTCGAACCCCATTATAGTCTATGGGGAACAGATACTCGTTAAGGGGGAAACCCAAATCCGTGTCTGGAGGGTCACCAAGTCCACTATGACACCCCAGGAAATGATGCCAACACCTCTGGAATGACACTGGGACAGCAGGGGAAGCATGCCTGGGGGCATCTAACACACCAAAGACCCTCTATTACCCCAACATCACTGCCTAACAACTACACACTTTCCACATTCAAAAAAACCTCTATCAAAGTGGGAAAATACCTGGAAACCTTCTTTACTCCCCAAATGGATGGACACAAACCCCAATTTAAGCTCAACAAACAGTAACAACCACCCCTTTAAATCACGTTCCCCATGACAACCACAAATGGAATAGGCAATGGGAATTCCAAAAGCCCTCACCCTTAACTGTCATTTTGAGTGTGTGTGTGTGTGTGTGTGTGTGTGTGTGTGTGTGATGTGGTAAGACCTTCCAAAATTCACTTTTCTAGCCCTTAACATGAGCCCTTCCAAACAAAGTTACATGACCTTAAGCTGAGCTACCAGCAGAGATTGAGGCCCTTGGCATGAGTAGAGCCTTGCACCAGCAGTGTTTTTGGCACTTAGGGTGAGTTGAGCCTTGTACCAGCGTGTGTCCCTTAACATCAGGCGGGCCCTAAGTTCTGCGCTTTGCACAAAAGTTCCACATTAACTAGGCTGAATGGTACAAAGATTAGTAGGCCCGAGAACCAGGAACAGGTCTTGCAATGGCTGTCGGATAACGCTTAAAGCACATTGTCCACCAGCCAGTCAGCCTCTACCTCCTCTTACCCAACAGTCTTGTCCTCCTTCCACCCAAAATTCCCAATCTTCTCAGAACAATAACCCCAACTGTCCCTGCTCCCCAGAGCTGTTCTCCCTTCCTTTGACTGTACCGCAACCTGCCCCTCCATTTCGCGATTCCACGGACCTAACAGACGAGTATCTGTGTCCAGATGCTCAAACACTAGAGTCTCCTCCATTCCATCTCCGGTCGATTTGGTGGCGGATGACCAGCAACCCACCCTCATCGACGACGATGAGACGCAGTTGCTGTCAGGGCAGCCAGTTGACATGCGCATTGTGCAGGAGGAGGAGGCGAGACAGGAGTTGGAAGAGGAGGTGGTGGACGACGAGGACACCGACCCCACCTGGACAAGGCAGATGTCAAGCTGGGAAAGTAGTGTGGATGTTGAGGCAGGTGCAGCACCAAAAAGGGTAGCTAGAGGCAGAGACATGTCCAGAGGCAGAGGTCAGCTGCTTTGCCGAAGCCAGGCCAGACCCGGAATGTCCGAAGATGTTCCCTTTTGTACCCAGCCCAGAAAAACTCCCCCATCGAGGGCACGTTTCTTGAAGGTGTAGAGTTTTTTCAAGGAATGCGCCGAGGACAGATATAGTGTCGTCTACACAATTTGCCTCTCGAAATCGAGTAGGGGCCCTGAGAAGAGCAACCTGTCCACCACTTCAATGCACCGTCATTTGGAATCCAAGCAATGGAATCAGTGGCAGGCAGCAACGGCAGGACAAACGTCGCCCGCCGTTCATGCCACTGCCTCTGCTCACAGTGCTGGCGATGCACTCCAGAGGACGAGCCAGGACATCACTTCATCTGCCTCCGCCACTTTGTTGACTTCTCCCTCATCCTCCCCTGTTTCTGTCTTATCTCCTTCTCCTGCACCATCAAAGGCACCATCAGGCGCTTCTTTACAACAACCCACCATCTCTCAGACATTGGAGCGCCGGCAGAAATACACCGCTAACCACCCACCCACGCAAGCCTAGAACGCCAACATCGCTAAACTGCTGGCCCAGGAGAGGTTGGCGTTCCGGCTTGTTGAAACTCCCGCCTTCCCGGACCTGATGGCAACTGTGGCACCTCACTATGCCGTCCCTAGCCGTCTCAACTTCTCCCGGTGTGGCGTCCCCGCCTTGCACCAGCACGTGTCACTCAACATCAGGTGGGCCCTTAGTTCCGCGCTTTGCTGCAAGGTCCACTTGACCACCGACACTTGGACAAGCGCCTGTGGTCAGGGATGCTGCAGTGCTTATCTTTAATGACAGGCAGGGTGAATGTGGTGGAGTCTGTTCCCCGGGTGCAAACTGGGGTGGCCTATCTCCTCTCCCAGGCCAAAATTCATGGCAGGAGTAGACTGAAACCCTACGACGCTGCAACCTCCACCACAGCTACTAGCGGCAAACGCTAAAACACTGGTGTGGGGAGACGTCAGCAGGCGGTGTTGAAGCTCATCAGCTTGGGGGACAGACAGCACAGTGCCTCCGAGGTCAGGGATGCCATCCTGGCTGAGATGGCATTTTTTTTTCCCTGCTACACCTGGGGCCTGGCATTTTTACGCCTGTGATAATGGCTGGAACCTGGTAGCGGCTCTGGAGCTTGCCAGCCTCCAACACGTTCCATGTTTGGCCCACGTCTAACCTAGTGGTGCAAAGTTTTTTAAAAACATACCCAAATGTACCGAAGCTACTGTTGAAAATGCGGCGCTTGTGCGCCCACTTTTGCAAGTGCACAGGAGTCGCTGCTAGCCTAAAAACACTCTAGCAAGGCCTACATCTGTCCAAACACAGGCTGTTGTCCGTCATTCACACACGCTGAAACCCTACAATACCATATCTTGAGCAGGGTGTGAGCTGCACAGACCTTTGATGGAGTTCCATCTACAAAACCCAAGGGTTCCTCAAAGTCAGCAACCAAAGTTTCTGCACCATGAGTTTCCAGGGGTGGCAGAGTTATGGCTAGGGGAAGAGGCATGGATAGGGATGATGTCTAGGGGCAAAAGCAGTGTGGATGTGGAGGCAAGCTAAGCAGGAAAAACTGGGGGTACAAGCTAAGGCATGGACTGGGGTGATGTCTAGGGGCAAAAGCAGTGTGGATGTGGAGGCAAGCTAAGCAGGAAAAACTGGGGATACAAGCTAAGGCATGGACTGGGGTGATGTCTAGGGGCAAAAGCAGTGTGGATGTGGAGGCAAGCTAAGCAGGAAAAACTGGGGGTACAAGCTAAGGCATGGACTGGGGTGATGTCTAGGGGCAAAAGCAGTGTGGATGTGGAGGCAAGCTAAGCAGGAAAAACTGGGGGTACAAGCTAAGGCATGGACTGGGGTGATGTCTAGGGGCAAAAGCAGTGTGGATGTGGAGGCAAGCTAAGCAGGAAAAACTGGGGGTACAAGCTAAGGCATGGACTGGGGTGATGTCTAGGGGCAAAAGCAGTGTGGATGTGGAGGCAAGCAAAGCAGGGAAAATGGTGGCTAGAGGCAAAGGGATGTCCATAGGCAGCAAGGGCAAAGATGCAAAACTCTCCCGTTTCAAGAATTTTCCTGACTTGTTTCCCCACAAAACATTCCTGGGAGGAGGGCTGAAACACCACCCTCCTCCTCCTCCGCTGTTAGATTTACCCCAGCTACGAGCTGAAAACGCTGCAACACTGGTGTGGGGAGACGTCAGCAGGCTGGGCTGAAGCTCATCAGCTTGGGAGACGGACAGCACACTGCCTCTGAGGTCAGGGATGCCATCCTGGATGAGATGGCAATTTGTTTATCCCCGCTGCCCCTGGGGCCAGGTTTTTTAGCTTGTTGGAGGGCTCTGGAGCTTGCCAGCCTCCAACACGTTCCATGCCTGGCCCACATGTTCAATGTAGTGGTGCAATGATTTTTAAAAACATACCCCAAATTAGCTGAGCTAAGGGTGAAAGTGCGGCACTTGGACACCCACTTTCCCAAGTCTACAGTACCTGGAGCTAGCCGCAATACACTCCAGCAAGGCCTACATCTGCCTGAAGCACCTACTGTTGTGCGAGGTCACCACACGCTCTAACCCTAGATACCGTATGTTCAGCAGGGTGTGTGAGCAGCAGAGACCTTTGATGGAGTACCAGCTACAAAACCCAAGGGTTCCTCAGAGTCAGCTCCCTCACTTTCTGCACCATGAGTTTCCATGGGTGGCAGACTTATGGCTAGAGGCACAGGCATGGATAGGGGTGATGTGTAGGGGCAAAAGCAGTGTGGATGTGGAGGCAAGCTAAGCAGCAAAAACTGGGGGTACAAGCAGCCGGTGACATCATCACTGACAAGCACAGCTGTCTGTCAGCTGACAGGCTGACTTTCACCAAAATGAACAGACAATGGATAGACTCATCATATACATGTCAGTTACATGACAAATTTAGTGCAATTTGCAAGTCCAAGATGGTTTGGAGATCTGCGGAGAGGAATCTCACCACCTCTTGCGGGTGCCATCATTTGGAAGGCAAGCCCTGGGCTCAGTGGGTGAGAGCAAGCGCAGGATAATCGTCGTTTGGCCTGGCGGCCACTGCCTCTTCCACTGTTGACAGGGCTGGCTCTGCAGTCCAGACCAGGAGCCAGGACACCTCCACATCTGCCTCTGACACTTTGGGGAGTTCACCCTTATCCTCACCTTTTCCTGCCATTTCTCCTTTTGCCCGCGCCATCATGCGCCTCTTCCCAGCAACTCCCCATCTCCCAAGCCTTTCATTTCATGCTAAAGTACAGCGCAACCCACCCACATGCCCAAGGCTTCAACGGCCTCATCTCAAGAAATCTGGCCCAGGAGATGTTGGAATCCCGGCTGGGGGACACTCTGCCCTTTTTGGGCAGAGTGTCTACTGCGCCACCGCACTGTGCCGTCCACACCAGCACTTTCCCCCAAACATGAGGCGGTCCCTAAATTCAGCGCTTAGCCCTAAAGTTCCATGTGACCAGTTACGAATGGACAAGTGCATGCGGACAGGGACGCTACCTTTCAATTTGGGCACAGTGGTTGAATGTAGTTGAGGCGTGGACCGGGTCGCAAAATGTGGTGGCCTGACTTGTCTCCCCACACAACATTCCTGGGAGGAGGGCTGAAACACCACCCTCCTCCGCTGTTAAATTGACCCCAGCTACGAGCTGGAAACGCTGCAACACTGGTGTGGGGAGACGTCAGCGGGCCGTGCTGAAGCTCATCAGCTTGGGGGCCAGACAGCACACTGCCTACAAAGTGAGTCATGCCATCCTCGATGAGACGGCAATGTGGTTTTTGCCACTGCACCTGGGCCCAGGCATGTTGTCATGTGTGATAATGGCCGTAACCTGGGATTGGCTCTGTAGCTTGGCAGCCTGCAACATATTCCATGCCTGGGCCACGTTTTTAACTCATTGCTGCTAATCTTTTGAAAAAGGTACCCCAATGTTCCTGAGCTACTGGTGAAAGTGTGGCGCTTGTGCGGATAGTTTTTAAAGTGTATAGTTGCCGCTGCTAGCCTCTATGCACTCCTACAACGCCTGTACCTGCTGGAACAACGGCTGTTGTGCGACGTCTCCACACTGCTGGCACTAAACATATCATGTGTTGAGCAGAGTGTGTGAGCAGCACAGACCTTTGATGTAGTTCCAACTCCAAAACCCTCGGGTTCGTCAAAGTCAACTCCCTCAGTTGCTCAACCATGAGTGGCCATGGGTGGCAGACTTATGTGAAATCCCATCCCATCCATTGCACTGGACACGAAACATTAGCATGCGCTCAGCACAACTTCGGATATGGCAGATGCGTTAAGCAGGGTGCAGGGTACAACACAGACCAGGCCCGAGCACCAGGAACAGGTGTTAGAAATACTGCAGCATCTGCCATTTCCTTCCAATTTTGGGGTTTTGGACCCGCCACCGACTTGTCTGGACCTAAGTGGGGATCATGAGACACAGTTGCCATCAAGGCAAGCTGTGGTCATGTGCGGTTTGCAGTAAGGGGGCAGTGCGCAATTGGAAGAGGAGTTGGTGGATGACGAGGCCACTGACCCCACATGGACAGGGGTGATGTCTAGGGGCTAAAGCAGTGTAGATGTAGAGGGAAGCTAAATCAACAAAAAACCTGGGTAGAAGCAAAGGCATAAACTGGGGTGATGTTTAGGGGTGAAAGCAGAGTAGATGTGGAGGGAAGCTAAGCAGCAAAAACAGTGGGTAGAAGCAAAGGCATGCAAAACTCTACCCTGTTGGAAGACTTATTCCTAGGTCTGGAACACGTTAATGGCCCCCCTGGACAAATTACTGCCACTCAGGGGCCTAGTGTCACCAGGAGGGACAAGTATAGGCGCATGTTGTGGGAATACCTGGCCGACACCAGCTCTGTCCTCTCCGATCCCTCTGTGCTCTACAGCCTAAACTTATTTTCTCATCTTTTTTTCTGAACTGCACATCTCTTGCCTGCTTCCTTTGGGATCTTAGAAATGGTGGTCCACTTCCACAGATGGTAACTTCAATAGACAGTGTAACGGGAGTAGCTGAGGGATCGCTGTCTTAACCACTTTTTGGCACAAAATTAACTTCCAAAGCCAAATATGGTGCAAGTATATGATGCAAGGACACCTACACACCTATCTCTGACACATTGGGGAGTTCACCCTCATGCGCCCTTTTGGCCTGCACCATCATGCGCCTCTTCCCAGCCACTCCACATTTCCCAAGCTTTTCATTGCAGGCAGAAGTACAATACAACCCACCCCCATGCCCAAGCCTGTAACAGCCTCATCGATAAACTGCTGGCCCTGGAGATGTTGGTGTTTGTTTATGCTTCTGGAGACCCAGGCCTTCCGTCAGCAGATGGCAGCTGGGGCACCTCCCTATGCTGGGCCTAGCCGTTACTACTTCTCTTGGTGTGCTGTCTCTGCCTTGCGCCTGCATGTGTCCCATAACATCAGTCGGGCCCAGAGCTCTGCGCTTTGCTGCAAGGTCCACTTGACCACCGACACATGGACAAGCGCCTGTGGTCAGGGATGCTGCAGTGCTTATCTTTAATGACAGGCAGGGTGAATGTGGTGGAGTCTGTTCCCCGGGTGCAAACTGGGGTGGCCTATCTCCTCTCCCAGGCCAAAATTCATGGCAGGAGTAGACTGAAACCCTACGAAGCTGCAACCTCCACCCCAGCTACTAGCGGAAAACACTGTAACACTGGCATGGGGAGATGTCAGTAGGCCGTGCTGAAACTGATCAGCTTGGGGGACAGACAGCACAGTGCCTCCGAGGTCAGGGATGCCATCCTGGCTGAGATGGCATTTTTTTTTCCCTGCTACACCTGGGGCCTGGCATTTTTGCGCCTGTGATAATGGCTGGAACCTGGTAGCAGATCTGGAGCTTGCCAGACTCAAACACGGTCCACGCATGGCCCACGTTTTCCAACTTGTTGGTGCCATGTTTCTTTGAAACCTACACCATTGTGCCTGATATACAGGTCAAAGTGGGGCCATTTTCGTAAGTGAGAACTAGCCTCTGCTAGGCAGAAAACATTCAGAGCACACTCCTCTCATCTTCGCACCGTTGGCTGGCGGAGGAAGACGAGGGGGTTGGAGTGGCATCTGATGTCCCTATCCCACACGAGGCTAGAGGGTGCACTTCAGTGCATCCCATTGCTTCACCACAAATGGTGTGAAGGGGAGTGGAAAATGGAGGAAATGGAGAGTGACCCTTACAGTTGGGGCCAGCAAAGGCATGCCAAGTAACACACTGGCACACATGGCTGACTTCATCTTGGGTTGCTTTTCAACACATATTTCACATCATGAAGAACAAATAATACTGGATTTTTTCAAGCCTCGAACCCCGGTCTAGGTCTAATGTCTGTTCCTTTCTTATATTAGGGGAGAGGGGAAAAAAATTACTTCAGTGATACGTTTAGCGTACATAGACTGACTATTAATGTGTATCCCACTTAGTGTTGTTAGGGTTACACACCGTCACAACCTGGCTAAAGCTTCTATAGCTGTTAATAAAGTCAACATAACTTTACGGTATCCAAAAAGACAGCTGGTACCGACAGAGAGCAAGACAAATGTCACCCAAAGCTGTGAGCTCTGAACACCCACAGTGACTTTGGCGTCATCATCATTATAAGGGAGCGGGTGGTAATAAATAACTTGGCAGTGCCTAAAACCCAAAAAGCTTATACAACTATATTTACATTAAGATACACAAATGAAACTTTTCAGTAGCATGTCATGAGACAAGCTGATAAGCTCTTCCTTTGTGCAGTGCTATTTGAAAGTTAAACGCTGCCTTTATTTTAATTCTGGAGAAGGTGCAGACATTAGATTTAGAACATGTTGTCTTCATTGTCCAAATCCTCTATATAGGTAACGTGTTTTTCGGGCCGAGCTGTCTGGGAACGAGCTGGTGCAGCACTGACAACCTGGGTGAATATGGCAAGAGCCTGAGATGTAGGGTGAATGAATCCCCAAATTATTTGTGGAATTCCCAGTGAGACAATGGCACTGTATACCAGTATTAAAAATTGTGGGTGCACATAACCCCCATATATTCTTTGAATTCCCAGTGAGACAATGGCACTGTATACCAGTAGTAAAAATTGTGGGTGCACATAACCCCCATATATTCTTTGAATTCCCAGTGAGACAATGGCACTGTATAGCAGTAGCAAAAATTGTGGGTGCACGTCACCCCAATATATTCTTTGAATTCCCAGTCAGACAATGGCACTGTATACCAGTAGTAAAAATTGTGGGTGCACATAACCCCCATATATTCTTTGAATTCCCAGTCAGACAATGGCACTGTATACCAGTATTAAAAATTGTGGGTGCACATAACCCCCATATATTCTTTGAATTCCCAGTGAGACAATGGAACTGTATAGCAGTAGCAAAAATTGTGGGTGCACGTAACCCCCATATATTCTTTGAATTCCCAGTCAGACAATGGCACTATATACCAGTATTAAAAATTGTGGGTGCACATAACCCCCATATATTCTTTGAATTCCCAGTCAGACAATGGCACTGTATACCAGTATTAAAAATTGTGGGTGCACGTAACCCCCATATATTCTTTGAATTCCCAGTCAGACAATGGCACTGTATACCAGTATTAAAAATTGTGGGTGCACATAACCCCCATATATTCTTTGAATTCCCAGTCAGACAATGGCACTGTATACCAGTAGTAAAAATTGTGGGTGCACATAACCCCCATATATTCTTTGAATTCCCAGTCAGACAATGGCACTGTATAGCAGTAGCAAAAATTGTGGGTGCACGTCACCCCAATATATTCTTTGAATTCCCAGTCAGACAATGGCACTGTATACCAGTAGTAAAAATTGTGGGTGCACATAACCCCCATATATTCTTTGAATTCCCAGTCAGACAATGGCACTATATACCAGTATTAAAAATTGTGGGTGCACATAACCCCCATATATTCTTTGAATTCCCAGTCAGACAATGGCACTGTATACCAGTATTAAAAATTGTGGGTGCACATAACCCCCATATATTCTTTGAATTCCCAGTGAGACAATGGCACTGTATAGCAGTAGCAAAAATTGTGGGTGCACGTCACCCCAATATATTCTTTGAATTCCCAGTCAGACAATGGCACTGTATACCAGTAGTAAAAATTGTGGGTGCACATAACCCCCATATATTCTTTGAATTCCCAGTCAGACAATGGCACTGTATACCAGTATTAAAAATTGTGGGTGCACATAACCCCCATATATTCTTTGAATTCCCAGTGAGACAATGGAACTGTATAGCAGTATTAAAAATTGTGGGTGCACGTAACCCCCATATATTCTTTGAATTCCCAGTCAGACAATGGCACTGTATACCAGTATTAAAAATTGTGGGTGCACATAACCCCCATATATTCTTTGAATTCCCAGTGAGACAATGGCACTGTATAGCAGTAGCAAAAATTGTGGGTGCACGTCACCCCAATATATTCTTTGAATTCCCAGTCAGACAATGGCACTGTATACCAGTAGTAAAAATTGTGGGTGCACATAACCCCCATATATTCTTTGAATTCCCAGTGAGACAATGGAACTGTATAGCAGTAGCAAAAATTGTGGGTGCACATAACCCCCATATATTCTTTGAATTCCCAGTCAGACAATGGCACTGTATACCAGTAGTAAAAATTGTGGGTGCACATAACCCCAATATATTCTTTGAATTCCCAGTGAGACAATGGCACTGTATACCAGTATTAAAAATTGTGGGTGCACATAACCCCCATATATTCTTTGAATTCCCAGTGAGACAATGGCACTGTATAGCAGTAGCAAAAATTGTGGGTGCACGTCACCCCAATATATTCTTTGAATTCCCAGTCAGACAATGGCACTGTATACCAGTAGTAAAAATTGTGGGTGCACATAACCCCCATATATTCTTTGAATTCCCAGTCAGACAATGGCACTGTATACCAGTATTAAAAATTGTGGGTGCACATAACCCCCATATATTCTTTGAATTCCCAGTGAGACAATGGAACTGTATAGCAGTATTAAAAATTGTGGGTGCACGTAACCCCCATATATTCTTTGAATTCCCAGTCAGACAATGGCACTGTATACCAGTATTAAAAATTGTGGGTGCACATAACCCCCATATATTCTTTGAATTCCCAGTGAGACAATGGCACTGTATAGCAGTAGCAAAAATTGTGGGTGCACGTCACCCCAATATATTCTTTGAATTCCCAGTCAGACAATGGCACTGTATACCAGTAGTAAAAATTGTGGGTGCACATAACCCCCATATATTCTTTGAATTCCCAGTCAGACAATGGCACTGTATACCAGTATTAAAAATTGTGGGTGCACATAACCCCCATATATTCTTTGAATTCCCAGCGAGACAATGGAACTGTATAGCAGTATTAAAAATTGTGGGTGCACGTAACCCCCATATATTCTTTGAATTCCCAGTCAGACAATGGCACTGTATACCAGTATTAAAAATTGTGGGTGCACATAACCCCCATATATTCTTTGAATTCCCAGTGAGACAATGGCACTGTATAGCAGTAGCAAAAATTGTGGGTGCACGTCACCCCAATATATTCTTTGAATTCCCAGTCAGACAATGGCACTGTATACCAGTAGTAAAAATTGTGGGTGCACATAACCCCCATATATTCTTTGAATTCCCAGTCAGACAATGGCACTGTATACCAGTATTAAAAATTGTGGGTGCACATAACCCCCATATATTCTTTGAATTCCCAGTGAGACAATGGAACTGTATAGCAGTAGCAAAAATTGTGGGTGCACGTAACCCCCATATATTCTTTGAATTCCCAGTCAGACAATGGCACTATATACCAGTATTAAAAATTGTGGGTGCACATAACCCCCATATATTCTTTGAATTCCCAGTCAGACAATGGCACTGTATACCAGTATTAAAAATTGTGGGTGCACATAACCCCCATATATTCTTTGAATTCCCAGTGAGACAATGGAACTGTATAGCAGTAGCAAAAATTGTGGGTGCACGTAACCCCCATATATTCTTTGAATTCCCAGTCAGACAATGGCACTATATACCAGTATTAAAAATTGTGGGTGCACATAACCCCCATATATTCTTTGAATTCCCAGTCAGACAATGGCACTGTATACCAGTAGTAAAAATTGTGGGTGCACATAACCCCCATATATTCTTTGAATTCCCAGTCAGACAATGGCACTGTATACCAGTATTAAAAATTGTGGGTGCACATAACCCCCATATATTCTTTGAATTCCCAGTCAGACAATGGCACTGTATACCAGTATTAAAAATTGTGGGTGCACATAACCCCCATATATTCTTTGAATTCCCAGTCAGACAATGGCACTATATACCAGTAGTAAAAATTGTGGGTGCACGTAACCCCCATATATTCTTTGAATTCCCAGTCAGACAATGGCACTGTATACCAGTATTAAAAATTGTGGGTGCACATAACCCCCATATATTCTTTGAATTCCCAGTCAGACAATGGCACTGTATACCAGTATTAAAAATTGTGGGTGCACATAACCCCCATATATTCTTTGAATTCCCAGTGAGACAATGGAACTGTATAGCAGTAGCAAAAATTGTGGGTGCACGTAACCCCCATATATTCTTTGAATTCCCAGTCAGACAATGGCACTATATACCAGTATTAAAAATTGTGGGTGCACATAACCCCCATATATTCTTTGAATTCCCAGTCAGACAATGGCACTGTATACCAGTATTAAAAATTGTGGGTGCACATAACCCCCATATATTCTTTGAATTCCCAGTCAGACAATGGCACTGTATACCAGTATTAAAAATTGTGGGTGCACATAACCCCCATATATTCTTTGAATTCCCAGTCAGACAATGGCACTGTATACCAGTATTAAAAATTGTGGGTGCACATAACCCCCATATATTCTTTGAATTCCCAGTCAGACAATGGCACTATATACCAGTAGTAAAAATTGTGGGTGCACATAACCCCAATATATTCTTTGAATTCCCAGTGAGACAATGGCACTGTATACCAGTATTAAAAATTGTGGGTGCACATAACCCCCATATATTCTTTGAATTCCCAGTCAGACAATGGCACTGTATACCAGTATTAAAAATTGTGGGTGCACATAACCCCCATATATTCTTTGAATTCCCAGTCAGACAATGGCACTGTATACCAGTATTAAAAATTGTGGGTGCACGTAACCCCCATATATTCTTTGAATTCCCAGTCAGACAATGGCACTGTATACCAGTATTAAAAATTGTGGGTGCACGTAACCCCCATATATTCTTTGAATTCCCAGTCAGACAATGGCACTGTATACCAGTATTAAAAATTGTGGGTGCACATAACCCCCATATATTCTTTGAATTCCCAGTGAGACAATGGCACTGTATAGCAGTAGCAAAAATTGTGGGTGCACATAACCCCCATATATTCTTTGAATTCCCAGTGAGACAATGGCACTGTATAGCAGTAGCAAAAATTGTGGGTGCACGTCACCCCAATATATTCTTTGAATTCCCAGTCAGACAATGGCACTATATACCAGTAGCAAAAATTGTGGGTGTATATAGCCCCAATTCTATTGCTAGGGGACTTGCAGGGTATTTCTGAGGTGAAGGTGGGGGGGCACACCGTTGGAACGGGGATTTGGGGTGTATATATGGGGTATACGGGAATACACTGTCAGTGTGTTCCATTCAGGATCCTGGGAAAGCTGGGTTGCGGCGATTGAGCCCGTCAGTGCCACGTTACACTGACAAGCTTCTCCCTGGAATTGAAGTTATATGTAAGCCCAATATATTCTTTGAATTCCCAGTGAGACAATGGCACTATATGGCAGTAGCAAAAATAGTGGGTGTATATAGCCCCAATCCTATTGCTAGGGGACTTGCAGGGTATTTCTGGGGTGAAGGTGGGGGGGCACACCGTTGGAACGGGTATCGGGGGTATATATCGGGTATACGGGAATACACTGACAGTGTATTCCATTCAGGATCCTGGGAAAGCTGGGTTGCGGCGATTGAGCCCGTCAGTGCCACGTTACACTGACAAGCTTCTCCCTGGAATTTAGCTCTTATAAGAGCTGTTGGTTGTCTTCTCCTTCCTATCCTAGCCTGTCCCTGCCTACCCAGAATCTAAGCCCTAGCTAACTGGACGGAAACCTCCGTCCTCGGTGAATTGCAAGCTCAGAATGACGCGAAGCTGGGCGGCGCTGTTCTTTTAAATTAGAGGTCACATGTTTTCGGCAGCCAATGGGTTTTGCCTACTTTTTTCAACGTCACCGGTGTCGTAGTTCCTGTCCCACCTACCCTGTGCTGTTATTGGAGCAAAAAAGGCGCCAGGGAAGGTGGGAGGGGAATCGAGTAATGGAGCACTTTACCACGCGGTGTTCGATTCGATTCGAACATGCCGAACAGCCTAATATCCGATCGAACATGAGTTCGATAGAACACTGTTCGCTCATCTCTAATTTTTATACATTAGAATTTATACAGTGAATGTTGTTTATTACACTTAGTAGTATTTATATCTGAAATAAACTCACATACAGCGCCTCCTATTGACTTCAATGGGAGCCAGTCACTTCTTTTTTCCGCTAGCGGTTTTGTGCTACTCGCAGAAAAAAGAAGTGACCTGCCCTTTCTTGCCACAGATGCCGCTGCAGCGTCCGTGGCATGAACACTCCCTCCCGACTAGATCCATTCATTTGGGCCTAATCTGGAGCAGAATGCCGTGTGGCTAACCATTTTTGGGCCAGATTCTGAAGCGGCCTCCACGTCAAAATCTGGTTAAAAAAAACCTGTGTGAACCCAGCCTAAAGGTTCAAGCAGCCTTTCAAAAAGGCAGAGTAATTTCAATAGGACCAAGTATGAATACAATAAGGAGAACAATCGTTGTTAAATACATTTTTGATTTTTTTCTCTATTTATGATATAGTTCTACTTGTCACTTACAGCATATCTCGCTCCATTAAACCCTTCCTGACATTTTTGTATTTTCATCTTTTACGCCTCATCTTTTAAAACAAATGATAAAGTGCAAATTGTACATCAATAATGGCCCTATTTAATATTCTATACAATGTACTGGTAAGGCTAAGTTCACACCTGTGCCAGGTGTCCGTTAGGGGATTCCGTCCCAAATTCCGCTTTAAAAATGCAGAGAGATAAGTCATGTAAGCAGCGCTTTTCTCTCTGCATTTTTCAGCCCTTTTTGGGTGGAAACTCAGTGAACCCCATTATAGTCTATGGTTTCCACAGGTAACTGCTTCTTTAAGCAGATTAGGTTTCTATTCGGCAGGACCCCTGAATGGAAACCAAAATGCACGTGTGAACTTAGCGTAAACTGGAAGAAAATTCAGAATGAGGGGGAAAATTGAAATTTTCTTGGTGGTCTTATTTTTTTATGTATGGAACTATTTCTTTTAGGGGGCAAGATGTAGTTTTTATTAATACCATTTTGGGGAAGGTGATATTTTGCTAACTTTTTATTCTTTTTTTAGGTAATTAGCATTTTTTTTTTTAATCCACTTACAGGGCTTGAACATGCATAACATATCCTATACTATAGACTTGAATACTATTGTCTTGCCATCTGTGATAAAAATCACCATATTACAATTAACCATTGCTACAGGCAGAGTGAATGCCATGCAAGAAGAACGACTCCTGTGATCTCACTGTATGAAACTTGTTCTAATTGAGATAATGAAAGTGACGTTTCAGATGCTATGGTCACATCTGGCTTTGGCATCTGAGGAGATAAATACCCACGTTCACAGATGTCTCTGATCTCAAGTTCCTCCACCAAGTCTCTACAGCATGGACCCAGGAGCTATAACACTGATTCAGTTCCTGAGTCAGTGCCATATTTAAAGAAATCTATTGTACCATTAAATCAGATGTCAGGAAGTGATTAAATGAGTTTTTCAGTTTAGAAAACTCATTCTTGTATAACCTATTGGAAAATGAATGGGGTTGATAGTGCTATATGGGGGGAAGGTTGATAATTGATCTTTATTATTTCATGGTCGTCCCCATAGCCAGCTTTTACAACACATAACCTTTAACAACTCTCTACACATATGGTTTTGCATCAATGTTTAAAGACATTCAGGTAGAAGAAATATATCTATGGCTTGCGTGAAAGTCCTATTTGACACGTAGTCATAGTTTTACCAGGAGGGAGGGGGAAAAACCCTTTTAGGCTAAGGCCTTATGTTGCAGAAAGGCTGGGGCCCCACGGGCCGTAAACGCTGCGATTTGCCCACGTCGGAAACTCCGTGGGAAAAATCATGGGGTTTTACAATTTCTGCAAAGTGGATAGGATTCATGCGAATCCCATGCCCACTTTACGGGAAAAACTGGTGCAGTTTTGGAAATCACAGCATGTTAATTATATCTATAGAAACACTGATGGCTTTCCCATAGATATAATGATAACAGAAAGTCCGCCGAGGAAAACTCTGTGAACTTTCTGTTCAAAACGCTGCGGGAAGAACCGCAATGCGCTCCTGCCACGGTTGTTCCAGCAGCACTTTAGCACGCCATTTCCAGCCCATGGGGCTTTAGCTTAACACAGCTTTTTTTGTTGCAGATTTTGCTATGGTTTGAGCCAAATCCAGGAGTGGATGGAGCAAAAGGTAGAAGTATAAGAACTTATGAACTTCTGAATTGTTTAAGTTGCTTTTATATTCATATGAGACATTCCAGTTAATACTCTGATATATTTTTCTCCCTTGTTTTTAAGCTCTTGTATGGGTACTATATTAATGGGTAGTCGGTATTGTCTGTTTTATAACAGCCTCAAGTGCCACATTATTATCTTTAGACGATCTGCAGAGTTATTTTGTTTACTGTATTCAATAATTTCTCATTGTAAAAGCCATGTATATTTCAGTTTTCAGTTATTCTGTTTTATAGAACTGGGCCTTTTGAGCATTTTCATTTTGGAGCCAGTCACCATCTGTTTAATAAATAACACGGTTATCATTTGACAGAGTCTTTATAAAGTCATTACCAAACAAATACAGAAATATAATGGCTCCAGACACCAAAATTGATGTGACCTATACAATATGCATTAGACAGAACATGCTGGCTCAGCTATTGTATATTGCTCTGTCTAACATGCTATGGGTTGCGTAGCTATCCTATTTTTCTACAAAGTGTAAATCATGACACAGATGGTGTGATCCTTTTTAATGGACCAATGCATCAGTGTTACTGAGTTATAAGATACATGACCGTCTGATACTACATGGGCCTGCTCTTCTTATGTCTAGGTCCTGCAGCAATATGGAAAAGCTTTAGAAAGTCCAGTAACATGGTCTCATATTTCTAATATTTCTATTGTTATCATGGCAATATGCACTTTTACAAACATCAAAGATGTCCTTGTTTCACAGATATTTACTGAAAAGGATTCTCCACTTTTCTGCACCTAGCCAGTACATACATACTATGGGTATTATATGTTTTTCTTTTATTTACACCCTGATGAGCCATCTATTTAGTATCCCATACGTATCGTAGTATACCATACTTATCATATATCTAGTACAATTGTATGTGATAAGTATACCATTTGGAATTACTTTGTGTTTATTTTTGGTAAAGACTTGATCTATATAGTGTATGTATACAATAAATACATAGGTAGGTATTGCTATATATTGTATACATAGGTAAACATTAAACACTTTTAGTAAAACTACAGTAGCATAGCCTATAATTTGTATATGCAGCATATGGTTCTATTTGGTGCTATGCACCTACACTCATCCATTATTTCATTATAAACTTCATCCAGATTAATATATTTATATGCATTCATTTTACAAAAACGTTTTGATTTTATTTTTCATTTTATTACACAATGAAGTGTCATACTGGAGATATACAGGGTAATGGTCATCCCCAGGCCCTTGTTCTTTAGGGTACCTAATACCCTTGCTACATGTGAAGCCACCAGCATTATACAGTATATGTCACATGATAAGGGCTATGATTTCTAACCACTTCCTGTAGTCTTTGTAGTAGTTTTTTATAACCATTTTTGAACTGGAAAAAAACTAATACTGCCAAAAAAAACCTGTTCTTTTAACATTTTCTATATCTATGAAAGTGCATCTGTCAAGTTCAGAATGCCTCCCGAAACAATAATCCTACCATGTCGGAGCGGAAACCTTTGTGGCCACAAACTGATGAAGCGATGCAGAATTAATCATCTCTTAATGTATAATCAAATTATTCTGTAAGTGCAACAGAGGATAGACCTGATTTGCCGGTATCGCCTAGTAATGGCCATAGGCATTCAAGCTCTACTCTAGAATTGTTTTCCCTTACAAGCATTGCTAAACTTTTAAACAACTTTTTATTTTATGACAGCTTTTTTCACATGAATACATTTTCTAATATGCTTTATTAACAGATTTTTTTTTATTCTATCTTTGAAATCCTGCACTGAAATCCATTTTCTGACCCTTGTTTCTCTGACTGAGAGCACATGGGAGTATGGGTTTAATGCAGAGAAGCTGAGGCTAGAGGAGGGGGTGACTTCAAACACTTATATTTCAAGCATTATAAACCATAATTCTCAGCTTTCATATGCTATCAATATCTGCTTATTATATATATATATCTCTGGATATAACACCATCAAAAACTCAGTGGTTGTATATAGCAAGAAGTAACTGCAGTGGATTGCTGCAATTTTTCAAGAAACAACAAATTCAAGGTTTTTTTCAGCTATATGGACTTGTAAATGCAGTGGATTGATGCTATGTTTCAGGCCCCCCAAAATTCAAGGCTTTTTCCAGCTCTATATGAACAAGTCCATGCTAGAAAACTAGAACTGCTATCATGATACTCTGATATTTCTTCAGATCTCTTAAGAAGAGACACAAGCGAGGTGTGGAAACATAATAAACACTTATACTCACTTTGCCTCAGTTAGTTGCCTCTTTAGTAGTCTTACAGCCATTTCAAGCCTTTTGAATGATGGCAGAGATTGTCAGGGATCTGAAGAGGCCAGTGATTGGACCTCAGTGGTCACTTGGGGAGCGCCAACATCCTGAGGCATGGGCATAAGAGTCATGACATCATCAAATGTTAATTATGTTTCTGCACATACCTTAGGACTTCATTTATTATATTCTATCCATGAATACTAAGATCACTGCAATGGCCAAAGACTTCAGCAAAATGAAAAATCTGAAGATTGACAGCTAAGGACATGTAGGCATTTGATGACATCTCCATTAATGAGAAAATTAAGTGTTTACTGAAAGTTACCATAATGGAGATGACTGCTCCCCAAAGAAAAAAAAGATCTTCCCATCTCAGCTGTCAACAGCATGTTCCTCATTGCTGGAAACATTGTATGTGTACAAAAAAAAGAAAGCAAAATTAAAAAAATATATATTTTTTTTATTTAATTTTATTTTTTTTCCTTAATTTAATACCTACAATAAAGAAGAAACCCCATATATCTAATACAATATACCCCCCCTTCCCTGAAGCTGGGAAAATAACATAAAAAAATAACCCCTTCAATTTAGTCATTAAATTTTAAACTCTTGTCCTAACCTTGGGAATCGATATTTCTGCCCCTCAATCAGGTCCCAAGCTTTTATTGTAGGAGTTAAATCAGATAACCAAAATCTCGCTATTAATTTTTAGACATAAAAATAGCTTGAAGTATCGAAGTAATATATTGACTTGGACCATTAAAATGCTTTACATCCCCCAATAAACATAACCTGGGATAACACATATGTCCAATATTAAAAATGACCTGCAAGAAATTATATACCTTCTTCCAGTTCATTGTTAGATGATACTAATCTGCTTGTGGTCCTTTCCATCTCAGCATTTCCCCCATTTCTTGAGACATTTTATGTGGACAAATGAAACAATGCAATACATTTTCAATAAATGTATTGACAATTTATGTTTGGAGAAAATTAATTATTTTTCCACATGTGAAACATTATTCCAAATGTGGTTTGGGTCTGCTTTAAAGCCTTGGGGCTGGATAGGACTAATGGGAAAATCTTCAGCTGAATGGTTACCCATCTGTGGGTAATCTGAAGAATAAGAGTAAATCAATAACATCATGGCTGAATAGTTTACATATATCTCAATTTTGAGACATGGATCAATTTTGTGACTACTTGTGCGTATAGCTTAAAATATGCTACTTGTGCCAAACCTTGGGGATTGTGGAATCCTGTTTGGTGGAAGATGTCTTTTTGCAGCCCCTCTCTGGTTTCCAATTTGTATCTTCTCTCCAGGATTAGTCTTTTCTAATACCATAAGGGTCTAGGAAATAAAACATACAGTAAGCCTAGGATATGTCAGTGCACCAGGACAGTATGAAGTATAACCATATTCCCTCAGTAATTTTTTTCTATTTCAAAAAATGTTTTGGGAACACGATTTTAAGAAACTTAATAAAATATAGTTATTGAAATGTCTGTGCCAATTACCTCCTTTGTGAAGTACTGCCCACTTGTTAGTACAGTCTTCATCGGTGGTGTAATTAAAGCCTTGTGGGCCCCGGGGCAATCTTTTGTCCGGGGTCCCCTAATTCATCCCTACAGCGAATTCTTGATAGTCATGGTTATGGGCGCTAAGGAGTTTAGTCAACCTTATTATGGTTAAGGTAATCAGTGGCGCTCCTTGGTTTATAGGCCAGAAGGAAGCTGCAATCTCAATACTGATGACAGTGCTTATAGGCCCTCTAAGGCTTCTGGGCCCTGGTGCGACTGCACCCCCTCAAGTTATACCCCTGGTACTCTTATCATAATCTTAGCCACTGATGGAGGGTTTCCAGATCTGTCCATTAGCTTCCTCCATAGAAAAATTCTATGAAAAGAAAACAAGTGCATGCGTAGTATTTACTTTGTGGAATAGGCTGATGAATCTGTCTCATAATAGACCGCACCATAAGCGGTCATATTATGGCACCATGCAGTTCATGAAGAAGGCTGGACTAACAAGTAGGCAATACTTCACAAAGGATAAAACCAATGCTGATCTTTAATGACTATGCAGATATGTCCTGTTGGTTGGACACATTTATATGTGTGTTACAAAATTACTGCCTTTTCAAAACAACATGATTTTATAATAGTGTGTCATGAGAAGTCTATCCTATATGTCATCCAGAGTGCTGTGAGGTGTAAAGTGTGTTTGGTTTGGCTGATGTATCACTACATGTCATTGAATTGATTTTATGAGAAACTACGGTTCTTTATGAAATTTGAGTTTAGGTAAGAATGGACACAATTTTAGCAGAAATTTATCCAAGGCCAACTTCACAACATATTTGGTACACTAAAAATAAAAGTGGCCAACCCCTTTAAAATATAAATATATATAGGCCCAATATAGTTTATTACAGAAATTCATTGTAATTGCTTAGAACCCTAATATACCAATTAGTCCCAAAAGTCAATTAACCATAAGCATGTCCTTTATAAAGCCTGAGTTTGTTTATTTCAGCAGCGACATGCTTATTATGAATTCATACCGAACACAGTGCCCGTCCTGCCTTACCCCTCAAAGAAATCTGTTAATTGCCATCTATTCATAGTAGCAATTATAAAAGAATTAAACATATATTTATATCTCATCTCACCTCCATTCCACAGCATGTATGCACAGTGTTTATTATCATCAAGATAATACAATTCACATAATAGAATAGATACAGCTGCCCTGGAGGGGTTTATTATTGTAATTAAAGAACAAAAAAAAAAGTCAGATCGTATTTTAATTTGTTTGCTTTTCTCATTACCTTTCCATTAATAACTAAGTCTATTAAAAAGATAGTATGTATATAGAACTTTAATTAAAAAAAAAAAAGTCACATGATTAGGATGTGAATAATATTATATTACACAGGAGTAGATATTAGCGAACCATTACGTTACATATTAGGTTCGTTATGAATTTTCTAAAATGTTCTGGTTCAACCAGACCTAAGATTTTTAGGGTTGCCACCCATGAATAATTATTAATATTATTCTGGGGTCTTTCCAGGCACCACAGTAACCAGAGGCCCAGGGGAGGCGTAAAAAGTGAATAAACAGTCACTCACCTTCCCTTACCACTGTTGGGCTCCCTCGAGACACCCTTTGTTCTTCAACTGGCTTCTCCCAGCTTTCTGGGTGATGTCAATGACCCCAGGGATCCACTGAGGTTTGTGATTAGGCCTCAGTGGTCTTGTGTCGTGTGTCAACGTCACGAGACTCTAATACAAGCACCAAGATATCAACATCTCCCAAATTACTGCTAAGGCTCAACCAGCGGCCTTAGATGTCCCACGGGGCATCTGATGTCATCCAAGAGGCCTGAAGACAGTGGGAAAGAATACTGTTTATTATTTTTTGTACCTCACTTCAGTCTTGGGTATTTTACTATGGAGACTGAAGACAATAATAATAAAACTTCAAGTATGGACCGAACAAGAAGATGCATGGTTAATTAATTAATTAATTAAATTAAATTAATTAATCATTTTATTTGTGAGCAAGAGAGATCTGAGTGAGAGGAATCTGTCTCATCACAATACTGTTAGGGTATGTTTACATGGCAGAAACCTTTTAGTACACCTGGTTCATAATAAACCAGTTCAGACCCGTATCAACCTTTAGTTCATATTTATCTGTAGAAGTCTGTGAAGAAGGGTGGGATGAGGGGAGGCTGTCAATTTTACTGCTTCATTCCCTACAATGGTAAAAACTAGAGATGAGCGAACAGTAAAATGTTCGATATTCGTCTCGAGTAGCCGCTCAATATTCGACTACTCAAATCGGAAATCGAATCCTATTATAGTGTATGGGGGGAAAATGCTCATTTCAGGGGTAGGCAACATTCTATCAAATTACACTTACCAAGTCCACAAGTGAGGGTCGGGCTGGATCCACCGAGAAATCTTCTCCGTGCAGCATCTTCAACAAGAAAATGGCCACTTACAGTCAAAGCGGCCATTTTCTTGTAGCGCGGGCATGCGCAGTCGGCTCTGCTCAGGCCTGATGCCTGGCAGAGTGAATTCAGAGCCGGAAGATGCCGCGGGGAAGCTGCACGGAGAAGACTTCTAAAGGTAGGAGAAGAACCAGCATTGATTGGCTGACTGTATAGCATTCGGCCAATCAATGCTGGTTCTGCATCGAACTTTTCCATTCGACTAGCGAGTGGTACTCGATCGAGTACAAGTTTTTCGAATACCGTAGTATTTGATCGACTACCTACTCGATCGAATACTACTTGCTCATCTCTAGTAAAGTCTTATCTTGAAAGATAGCTGTGTCAAAAATGCTCTCTCACTCATAGTATAGCAGAGTTTAGCAGCTGCAATTATATGTGTCTTTTTTCTTACAGCTGACCCTCTCCACCGATAGACTTTAAAGAAAACGTAACTGAACACAATAAATAGAGATAGAAATATATATATTTTTTAATAAGATATAATAAAAGTTTGTTACATTAGCCTGTACTATTCATTTCTGAAACGTTGCTTCAAAATTGGAAAAACATTTTAAGGACTTTAATTTCCCATGGTAAAAATTCAATATATTATCGCAACCTACTATCAAATCCTTCAACAGGCTGCTAATTTCAATACAGACACATATAGTATAGGTGTCTCCCAACAGAGTAAAACTTTGATCATCTTGTGCCAGTATATGTACATAGGGATATATGGAGATATGTTGAGTCAAGATGAAAGAGAATAAAGACGACAAAGATTGAGGAAGAGGTCATAAAGAAATTTTATACACCCATAACCTAAATTTTAAACACCCATAACAATAATCCAGTAGGTAAGAGAATAAGGGTAATGAGAGTGCCGTACTTACTGCGTTGTGTAGCTGGGCACAATTTCCAAACTGAATCAAGTATACGATACTATAGTGTACTAGAACCTAACAAATCCCAGAAATAAAAATGTTGTGTGGGGTGTTTTGGTTGTCTGTCTGCCCTTCCCTGAGCTTGAGGACTGGGCCCCCCCCCCCCTCCACTTGGAATTCAGCCTGGGTGAATACAGGGTATCTGCAGTGCTCCTATTAACCCCTCCCTGACGGAATCGGAGAACTACAGATACCCTATATTCAGCCTAGCTGTAATCAGGCTGAATTCCAAGTGTGTGTGTGTGGGGGGGGGGAACAGTCTCAGGGAAGGGGCAGTTAGACAACTTTTTTTTTTCCCGCTACGGTGTTTACCGTACAGGAAAAATATTTTTATAGATTTGTACAGGGGGTGTTTTCAGACACAGGGATACTTAATGTGTACGTGTTTCACAGTATTAACAGTATTAGTTATTAATTAAATGTGTTCTAGGGAAAGGGAGAGGATTTGAATCTATTTTTTTCGATGACTCCGTTGTTGTAGTTCCTGTCCCACCTCCCCTGCACAGTTATTGGTGCAAAAAAAGCGCCAGGGAAGGTGGGAGGAGATACAAATTTTTACTGCGTTTGCCTCGTGGTATTCAATTCCAATTGAATACCCTGAATGGCCTGATATTTGATTGAATATGTATTCGATAGAACAGTGTTCGCTCATCTCTAGTAGTTAATAGAGATGAGCGAGTACTGTTCAGATCAGCCGATCCGAACAGCACGCTCGCATAGAAATGAATGGACGTAGCCGGCACGCGGGGGGTTAAGCGGCCGGCCGCCGTCAAAGCGGAAGTACCAGGTGCATTCATTCATTTCTATGGAGCGTGCTGTTCGGATCGGCTGATCCGAACAGTGTTCGCTCATCTCTAGTAGTTAACTAAATCATACAATAAATTATGCAGAAGCAAAGAGCTGGCTGTTACTGTTTGTTCCCGATTGCGGTGTGCACAGCACTCAATGAATACTGGGTTAACAGCTTTGGTAGCCACCATGTTTTCATTTCCAGCTACATGGTCATGAGATCTGCCAAGGAATTGTATGAGCTACTGGGTCTCAGAGGACCCGGATGAGGATATGAGGATGATAGGATTATAGGATGATTTTTCCTGGTCACAGGGGAAGTCAACAAACAAAAACTAAATAAAAAAGTAATGTTAAAGGGAGTCTATCAGCAGAAAAATCACTATCATACCAATGAAATTACCTTGTAGGGCTTGTACTACTTTTTTTCAAATATAAGTTATCTATTATTACTATCTTGTTTTGCGTTACTGCTCCATTTTCATGAAAATCTGGATTTTTCATATGCAAATTGGCTGAAAAGGGGCTTTAGGGATATTCATTCTCCTCATACATGCTCCACTCTAGATAATTGCACCAACTGACACGCTCCACTCCCCATGACTTGAGTGACATCTCCCACTCCCACCGAAAAGAACCGCCCCTAAAACCCATTTCAGCTAATTTTCATAAGAATAGAACATTGATTTTCATCAAATGGGGCTGCATTGCAGAATAAGAAAGGAATGTTTGGAAAGTGTAGCAACCAGTGTTGCACAGCCATGTACCTTCATTACCTTGATATTAATTTTCATGCCAACAGACTCCTTTCAAAATGCCTCCCCATAGGTCTATTATGTAAAATTTACCATATCAGAGACAGAAAACCATTGAACCATTCATAGTAGTATTTTTTACTATTAAAAAAAAAAAAACATAAGAAATTTGAACAATATACTGTATATATACTGTTTTCATTTTCTTGGATATTGAAATAAAGAAAAAAAACTTGGAAATATAATTTAAAAAACCTATTCATCAACCCTAAAGCCCTATTCATCACCAAAAATCCTTAAAATGTATTTTATTCACTCAAAGAAAAAAAACAAAAATGTCAAAACCACATGGATGAATAAAAACAAAAATGTTTCCAGCCCTGAACCAGAGAAAATGTCGCAGTCCTTAAGTGGTTGAAGGTCAATGGATCAAAGTATCTTTTTTTATTTGTGGTATTTTATTTATAGAGCAATTTGAAGAATCTTTTGAAAAAGAAATAAACAATAAGAATGAATTAATATAAGGAGTGCACGCTCCCATAGAAATTAATGGAATCGGCCGTCACGCAGACTTTGCCGGCGGCAGGCCGCTTAACCCCCCCGCATGCCGACTACGTCCATTAATTTCTATGGGAGCGTGTTATTCAAAACGGCTGTTTCGAATAGTGTTCGCTCATCTCTAGTAACGACGCAGAATAAGCTTGAGGGAGATATTGGAAAGTGCCATCTTTTTCTTTGTATTTAATTTTTACAGCAATTTAAAGAATTAAATTACTTATTTGAAAAAAAAAAATATTGAGAAGGAATTATTGTAAGAGTCCAAAGTAAACTTGAGGGAGATATCAGAAAGATTGGTTTGGTGGAGAGATTAGATAAATTAAGACTGTACAAATATTTATAGACATTGGGAAATTAGAAAATGAAATCCAGAACTGGGATGGAGTTACTTTTATTGAATTTAGAGAAACTGTATTAACACATAGATCAGTAGTTGTAGCTCCTGATTTCCAATGCCAAAGTCATATAAGGCTGCGTTCACATCTGCGTTGGTGTCTCTGTAGGTAATCAGTTTTTGAGAGCCATCTAAAGATCACATTGATTCCAAAGGGTTTTTAAAACCATCCGCCGGTGTGCGTTTGGAGCATTTCCGAAGGGTATCCTCTCTTTTGAACAGCGACAAAAGTCAGTCTTGCAGAAATTTTGCTGCATCCAAAAAAATAAGGATACACGATAGACAGCTAGGTATCCATACTTTTAATCCTTGAGGTCTATGGAAGGCAAACACAAACGATAATAATCCATTAGTGTCTATTTTTGAATATTTCTTTTTCCAATTCCTTCTTCACTGCACATGTACAGAATGAAGAATGGAGAGGAAGAAGAAAGGAGCCATTTTGGAGAAGAAGAGCAAGCAGACACATACCATGTAAGGACGCCTGGGTTTGTTTGTTTTTTTTTGTTTTAGGAGGGTGGGTGGACACGTGATCCACTGGGAGCAGTCTTGCAAAAGCTGCTGGGTCCTACAGGACCCCAGATCAGCTCAGTAAGCTGTATATACAGCGTGCAGGAGGCTGTATTTCTCCTGCAACTGGGGTTAAATGTAGCAGCCCCAGTTATAGGAGAAATCAGCCTCAAGTACAAAAAAATCAGATGTCCCCAAAGGTCTCTTATCACCTTATGGGGACACAATCTGAAAAAAAAAATATATATATATATATATATATATATATATATATATATATATATATATATATATATATAATAAAAAAAGTTTTTAAAAAATGTAAATAAAATAATAAAAAATAAATAAATAATGCACTAATAAAACGCTGTTATTAAAGGTTATAGCCCCACCCCCGACGACACCATACAAAATATAAATTACCATAACGGAGAGGAAAAACTATTTTATAAAGTTTTTCAGTGACACTTTGTGTTATTAAATTAAAAAAAAAAAAAAAATTTGAAAACCAGACACAATTTACCTCCTATTTTGTTTATATTTTCCTGGATATAAAAAAAATTAAAACACATTTGAAAATAAAAATAACATAAAAATAAAGCCCTATGTGTCCCCTAAAAAAAACGCAAAAATTAGTTGACTGAGACATACGAGAAAAATTTTACAGACCTCAAATTGGCCCGGTACTGAAGTGGTTAAGTATAGCAGCAGGGACTGAGCGTCCACCATAGCCATCGGGTCTCTGTTGTATTATATGGTAGAGACCCTGCACTAATGCCTTCAATCTGGTTCCAAAACTGACTGAGGTACTATTTTCTGGTGGCACGTGGCCATTTTCCTGTAGCCCTGTAGCCAGCGCCGCACCTCCCATGAGGCGACCTGAAGCGACCGCTTCAGGCGGCGCTATGCCGGTCACCCCACATGTACAATCCAACACTGATATCTAAACTGAGATACACACATCAGAGGATTAGATACACAGATCAGCACACAGTATCACACGCCAGAGGATTAGATACACGCGTCTGCACACAGTACCACATGCCAGAGGATTGGATACGCGCATCTGCACACAGCTACACACACACCAGAGGATTATATACGCGCGTCTGCACACAGTTTCACACATCAGAGGATTATCTACGCGCATCTGAACACAGTTATACATGCCAGAGGATTAGATACATGCGTCTGCACACAGCACCACATGCCGTAGGATTAGATACGCACGGCTACATACAGTTCCACATGCCATAGGATTAGTTACGCACCTCTTCACACAATACTTCACAGAGGAGGATTAGATACGTGCGTCTGCACACAATGCCACTGAGGGAGGGATTAGATACGTGCACCTGCACACAATACCACACAGGGGAGGATTAGATACGTGCGTCTGCATACAGTACCGAACGCCAGAGAATTAGATACGCGTGTCTGCACACAGTACTACACACGCACCTCTTCACACAATACCACACAGGGGAGGATTAGATATGCACATCTACACACAGTTCAACACGCCGTAGGATTAGATACGCATGTCTTCACATAGTACCACTGCCACAGGATTAGATACGCTCATCTACACAGAGTACCACATGGGGGAGGATTAGATACGCGCATCTGCACACAGTACTACACGCCAGAGGATTGGACACGCACATCTGCACACAGTTCCACACGACAGAGGATTAGAAATGCATGTCTGCACACAGTACCACATGCCAGGGGATTGAATACATGTGTCTGCACTCAATACCACATGCCAGAGGATTGGATACTCGCATCTTCACACAGTTCCACACACCAGAGGATTAGATACATGCATCTGCACACAGTACCTCATGCTGTAGGATTAGATATGCGGGTCTGCACACAGTTTCACACGCCATAGGATTAGATACACGCGTCTGCGCACAGTACCACATGCCGTTGGATTACATACACACGTCTATACACAGTTCCACACGCCGTAGGATTACATACGCACCTCTTCACACAATACCACACAGGGGAAGATTAGATACGCACATCTGCACACAGTTCAGCATGCCGGAAGATTAGATACACATGTCTTCACATAGTACCACGCGCGTCTACACACAGTACCACATGGGGGAGGATTAGATACGCGCGTCTGCACACAGTACCACATGCCAGAGGATTGGATATGCGCATCTGCACACAGTTCCACACACCAGAGGATTTGATACGCGCGTTTGCACACAGTACCACATGCCGTAGGATTAGATATGTGCGTCTACACACAGTTCCACATGCTGGAGGATTAGATACGCGCCTCTTCACACAATACCACACAGGGAGGATTAGATATGTGCCTCTGCACACAGTACCACAAGCCGTAGGATTAGATACATGCCTCAGCACACAGTACTATACGCTGGAGGAATAGATAGACGGCTCTGCACAGAGTACCACACATTAGAGTTTTACTCCAGGTTTCCATAGCAACCCAGCCATTTTTCTTCACTGCTGTATGTCAGCTTTAAAGAAGCCGGGCACTGTGGATGACACTACTACACAAGGTCACATACACACAGCTTTACTACAAGTATCCATAACAACTGATCGCAAGTTTTCCACTGATATGCAAAATGAGATACACATGATCACGTGACGCTTATGGACACACACAAACGACATACAAAATACACCAGTGCAAAATTGGACAATTCTTATGGGGCCACTACACAAACAAAAAATGTAACATAACCATATGAAGCCGGTCCTCCTGCTAGTCTATCTATATAATCCCCATAATTTTTCCCATAAATGCATAAACAAATAACTTAGATGGACCATTACAAGTCAATGGGTCAGTTTTTAATGTCCATCAAAACTGATTTGCATCCATTTGACAACCTTTAAAAACGGATAAGTGGGTTGGGACAAAAAAAATTCAATTCATCTGTTTTCTTTTCACTACCAGTTAAAATCAGCAAATAGCAAAGTGATGCAAAACGGACATTAAAAACAGACAAACTGATATACAACTGATAAACAATAAGCGACAAACTGATGAAAAACAGACATTAAAACTGACATTTGTTTCATCTGTTTTTTAATGTCCATTATTTGCTACTGTTGTGTGCTTGTTGCCTTA
Source organism: Leptodactylus fuscus (assembly GCF_031893055.1). Classification (NCBI taxonomy): domain Eukaryota; kingdom Metazoa; phylum Chordata; class Amphibia; order Anura; family Leptodactylidae; genus Leptodactylus; species Leptodactylus fuscus. Next base: position 62,697,601 of record NC_134269.1, read on the forward strand.
GGTAAATGAATCACTAAACTAGGGACAGAGATTGAAAGGAAAAAATGAAAATTGTCATCAGTTCCTTAAAATAATTCTGAAATACTGTACAAAAGATTCTTCTGATGTAGCCATTAAATAGGACACATTAATACCAAAAACATAAAATGATCAAAGTACACAACTAAATACAGGTGAAGAAAACTTCACTTTGTTAAACCTGTTAAATGCACAATTTGCAACAAACTGTAAATTCATATTTAAGTAAGTTCATTGCAATTCTAGGTTTAACATGTTACGCTCCAAGTGGAAGTTGGCTATATCTGTATAAATGAGCAGTAAGCAAGACAGTTTAGGGTCCATTCACACGGAGGAAAATGGTGAGGAATTTGGTGTGGAATTTCAGTGCTGAAAAAAAAAGCCTCCCATTGACTTCAATGGGTTCCTTTTTCTGCTAGCAGACACCTCCCTCCCGACTATGCCCATTCATTTGGGCCTAATCCGGAGCGGAATGCCGCGACTGGATGCCGGTGCACTGTATGCACTGCATCGGCATCCAATTGCTGCTAGCTGTTTTTGGACGGGATTCTGAGGTGGCCTCTGTGCCAAAATCCGGAGAAAAAAAAACCTGTGCAAACTCGGCTTAAGGAGGAATCCACCTGCAGAAAAATTCAGCTAGCAAAAAAAATCTGCCTTTACCCCCCTTTCAAAAAAATGTAATGCAGTTTTCCAATAGAATTTTCAAAGTGAAATCTGAATCTGCTGCTAAATCAGCTCCAAATTCCTACAAGTGAACATACGCTTAGGCCAGGTTCAAACGGGAGTTTTTTATACCGGACTTTAATGCAGAAGCCGCCTCAGAATCTAGTAAAAAAAAAAAATGGCTAGCAGTGACTGGATGCCGGTGCAGTGCATACAGTGCACCGACATCCAGTCACAGCATTGAATTGGCCTAGGCGGGAGTGAGTGTCGCAAGGCGTATGTCCGCATGAAGAAAGGGCATGTCGCTTCTTTTTTCCGTGAGTGGGAACAAACCGCTCGTGGAAAAAGGAAATGACCGGCTCCCATTGATTTCAATGGAAGGCGTCTTTTTGAGCCGGATTTGACGCGGATTCCGAATCAAAATCCTGACCAAAAAACTCCTCTGTGAACCCGGCCTTAAATATCCTTAGTCATGCATACAGAGAAAGAAAACTATGCAATTGAGCATGACAAAAGATAAAAGGGTAAGCCCTAAGAATTAGAGATGAGCAAACGCCGTTCGATCGAATTGGTATTTGATCGAATATCAGGCCGTTTGAGGTATTCGATTCAAATTGAATACCACACGGCAAACGCAGTAAAAATTCGTATCCCCTCCCACCTTTGCGCGTTTTTTGCACCAATAACTGTGCAGGGGAGGTGGGACAGGAACTACGACAACGGAGGCATTGAAAAAAAAATGGAAAAACCCATTGGCTGCCAAAAACACGTGACCTCCCATTTATAAGAATAGCCAGCGCCATCTTCATCACATTTGCGGTGAGAGATAGGGAGAGAGAGAGATCTGCTGAGGGGGCAAGGTTGGGATGACTCTTGTGGGAAGATTGGACATGGAAGAAAGGAGGGGCAGACTCTTGGGTATGAACACGACTGCAGGTAGTGGCTGACTGGCTGGTGGAAAAGCAGCTGGAAGCATTATCCACTAGCCATTGTAAGGGTGCATTCACACTGAGTAAACGCTAGCTTATTTTGTAGAGTAAAATTACACTTGTAAATTTTGCTATCCCATTGACTTCAATGACATTTTACAGGCGTATTTTTACAGGCGTATTTTTTACAGGCGTATTTTTTACAGGCGTATTTTTACACTTGTAAAAAAATATCATTGAAGTCAATGGGATAGCAAAATTTACAAGTGTAATTTTACTCTACAAAATAAGCTAGCGTTTACTCAGTGTGAATGTACCCTAACACCTGTTCCTGGTGATCGGGCCTGGTCTGCGTTGTACCCTGCACCCTGCTTATGCAGCTGTCATATCAGGAATTGTGATGAGCGCATGCTAATTTTTCTTTCAGTTTAAAGTTATGTTTCTGTCCATATTCATGTAGAGGAAAGAAGTTTTCAAATTATTTATCCACTTTCATAGAAATTCTAGTGAGTTTGTAAAGTGTCCGGTGAAAAGGATGGGATAGGATTTCACATAAGTCTGCCACCCATGGAAACTCATGGTGCAGAAACTGAGGGAGCTGACTTTGATGAACCCTTGAGTTTTGGAGATGGAACTCCATCAAAGGTCTCTGCTGCTCACACACCCTGCTCAACATATGGTATCTAGGGTTTCAGCATGTGGTGACCTCGCACAACAGCCAGTGCCTCAGGCAGATGGTGGCGTTGCTGGAGTGTATTGAGGCTAGCAGCAGCTACTGAAGACTTGCCAAAGTGAGCACACCAGCGCTGCACTTTCACCAGTAGCTCGAGAACATTGGGGTACGTTTTTAAAGACCGTTGCAACAATAAGTTGAAAATGTGGGCCAGGCATGGACCGTGTTGGAGGCTGGCAAGCTCCAGAGCCGCTACCAGGTTCCAATCATTATCACACACAAAAAAATGCCTGGGTCCAGGTGCAGCGGCAAAAACCACATTGCCATATCATCCAGGATGGCATCCCTCACCTCAGAGGCAGTGTGCTGTCTGTCCCCCAACCTGATGAGCTTCTGCACTGCCTGCTGATGTCTCCCCACACCAGTGTTGCAGCGTTTCCAGCTCGTGACTGGGGTCGATTTCATGGCGGAGGAGGAGGAGGTTGGTGTTTCAGCACTCCTGCCAGGAATATTGGGCGGGGAGACAAGGCAGGCCACCACAGTTTGCGACCTAGTCCCAGCCTCAACTAAATTCAGCCAGTGTGCCGTGATTGAGATGTAGCGTTCCTGGCCACATGTACTTGTCCACGCGTCGGTGGTCAAGTGGAACTTCGTGCAAACGCAGAACTTAGGGCCCGCCTGATGTTTTTGGACACGTGCTGGTGCAAGACTCAACTCACCCTAAGGGCCAAAAACACTGGAGGAGGAGGAGGAGGAAAAAACTCTGCTGGCGCAAGACTGAAATAAGTTAAAGGGCCTAAAACTCTGCTGATAAGAGGCTGAAGTCACCTAAAGGGCCTCAATCTCTGCTGGCAGCTCAGCTTATGGGCCTCTAACTTAATTTGGAAGGGCTCACGTTAAGGGCCAGAAAAGTGAATTTTTGAAGGTCTTACCAAATCACACACACACACATCCACAATGACAGTTAAGGGTGGGGGCTTTTGGATTTCCCATTGCCTATTCCATCTGTGGTTGTCATGGGCAACGTGATTTAAAGGGGTGCTTGGTAATGTTTCTTTAGCATCAAATTTAGGTTTCTGTCCATCGCATTGGGGAGGAAAGAAGGTTTCCAGGTATTTTCCCACTTTGATAGAGTTTTTTTTTTGAGTGTGGAAAGTGTGTAGTTGATAGGCTGTGATGGTGGGGTAAAACTGTGACTTGGGCTTGTTAGATGCCCCCAGACATGCTTCCCCTGCTGTCCCAGTTGCATTGCAGAGGTGTTGGCATAATTTCCTGAGGTGTCATAGTGGACTTGTTGACCCTCCTGAGTCGAATTGTGGGTTCTCCTGAAATGAAGCATTTTTCCCCATAGACTATAATGGGGATCGATATTCATTTGAATAGTCGAATATTGAGCGGCTATTCGAAACGAATAATAAATATCGAATATTTCACTGTTCTCTCATCTCTACTAACAATATTATAGCCAGACTACAAAATTAAGACAGGCCTGTGATACCCAGAGAAAGATGAACGGTCAGCCAATATGTGAGAGATATCATTGGTGTCTAGCCCTTTATATCTGGACCTTTAATTACAGGCCATGCTTATTTTGCTTTTTGGGGGACACAATTGTCTAAACTTTAGGTCACTTTTTGGGATAGTGGTTGGGTATCTGCCACAGTGTTTACTACAGCTTGCTTTGTGTCTCGGATGAGGAGCTTCAGGTGTCTGTAATTGCCATCAATCTATCAGGTCTTTCCATGGTCTGTAAAGGATGACTGCTGGCTTCAGTCCTTGCCAGTTTCATGGTTGCCAGCTAGGATTCTTGGCCCAGTCTTGAAGGAGGGTTTAGTTGGAGTTGTACTGTTTCTCGAGCTAAATTGGAAGTGGTGTGAGTTTTGTTCTGTGTGAGGCTAAGGCCCCACTGGGTAGAAACGCAGCGTTTTTGGACATTGCGGAAACGCAGCAGAAAAAAACACTGCGTTTTACAGTACCAGCATAGTGAATGCAATTTTGTCTAATCCTAGCCCCACACTGCAGAAAAAAATTGCTGCGGAAAAGCTGCGTTTTTCAAAAACATTTTTATTTCAGCATGTCAATTATAGTTGCAGAAACTCTGAGTTTTTACCCCCAAACATTTCTATGGAGAATGTGAAAACCACAGCAAAAACACAGCATGATAAATGTATTGCGAAAACTCCGCAGAAACGCAGCGGAAAAGCATCAAAATCCTCTGAAAAAATATCACTGTTTTTCTTGGTTGAGGCTAAGGCCCCACGGGCCGGAACAGCCTTGCTAAAGTGCTGCGGGAAGAACCGCAGAGTGAACACATTGCAGTTCTTCCCGCAGTGCTTTGAACAGAAAGTTCATAGAGTTTTCCTCTGCAGACTTTCTGTTACAATTATATCTATTGGAAAGCAGCCGGCATTTCCACAGATATAATTGACATGCTGCAATTTTCAAAACCGCAATGGTTTTGGAAATCGCAGTGTGTCCGCACTGCAATTTTTTTTCATAAAGTGGCCATGGGATTTGCATGAATCCCATCCACTTTGCAAGTACTGTAAAACGCTGCTATTTTTCCTGCGCCGTTTCCACCATGGCCAATTTGCGACGTTTCCAGCCCATGGGGCCTTGGCCTAAATAGCAGAGGACCATAATTCCTTAGAATTTTCAACATAGCCTTTCAATGATTAACCTTTATTGCACATGAGAAACTCAAGCAAAAACGCAATGAAAAATTCAACAGAAAACTCATATGAATTTCCGCAGCACAAAACTGAAAAACGTGATGAAACTTTTTGTCATTCTCTGCATTCAGGGCTTATGAGAAATTTATGTGAGTGGAGCTGGACAAGACATGAATCTCGGTACCAACTTTGAACACATCTCAACCTCTTTGTATAGGCGCAGAGTGTAAAAGATTGTTTTTTGTGTTACATTTTTTCTAAGTTATATTCCGATGTTTTATGGTGGGCTAGCTATAAGTTGTGCTATGGTAGGTTCTCTTTAAAAGGATGGGCCCGTCCAACTAATTACCGAAAACATGTAAAACTCACAGGCATATAAACATACATCTGTGAAACACCAAAGTTTATATAACAATTTATAAAACATCAAAACTTTTCCTTAACTCATCCCATTCTAATTATAGGTAAAATCTTGATGACCTTGGTCAACGAGTGCTCGAAAATCTGACTTGACCTTAAGTAATTACAAATCATGCTCTAGAACTCCGGCAATCATATGATATTTAGAAATTCTGGAGGAGTGTAGATAAGAGGTCTGTTAAATTATACGAAATCACCATAAACTGTGCAATTTACTCCATTTTTGATTGCCTACTTTAGATATATCTTAGCAGATGTCATTATCTGTGACCATTAGTACTTAAAACCCGTCCTAATTAACATTTTCATTTTTAATGCCAAGTCAAAAATTATTTGACTGTGATAATATTGTCACAGCTACCAATTTTACTCCTCGAAGAATGCATCTTGTTATTTTACTATTGTCTCTGCAGGAAATGTTCAAAGCAATTAAGAAACTATATCAAGGTATCTATAATTGAAATGTACTTTGAAATCCTCCTGGCAATCATTGTTCCCGACATATCGGTAATAGCCGAAAAGAACTAACATTTTATGATATTTTTCATTTTTCTATGCAAAATTTCAGTGACCTTTAATGGGTCCATCGATGACTTTATTAAACTAGGAAGGTCACATGTAAATTCCAAATAGCATTTACTGCCCTTAATCAGTGTGTAAGTGTGAGGAAGTGGAATTTTGTGCAGCCAGCTGTTCTTCATTGCAGGGTTTTTTTTTTACATGTTATTACTTAACCTCTTGGCTACTGAAGATTTACTCCTTCCCTCCGGGGGCAAAATTCTCTGCAAGTAATACGATTAATCAACAGAAACATTGAGCCATTGCACACTGTAGCAAAAAAAGACAGTTTGGGAAATTATTTGTTTTATGAAAAATGGTGATTCTTCAGTATTGACTGAAACTAATCGAAACTTATAAGGAAAATATGTGGTGCATCTAATGTTTTTGTAAAAAAATTTACCTAATCAAGCTTATTCCTCATTTCAATAAAACTCTAGTGTTCTAGAGTCAACATTAATTAAATTAAAATAGCCTTTTAGTTTTCTAGGTGCATTACCTATCCCAACATGTCAGACAAAAAATACATGGACCGCACATCCCAATATTACACAATGATCTATGGTTCTCAGCAAAATCCAAAATAAAATATACATGAGATTCTTAGAGTACATTTTGATCATTGTGTATAAGCCCACTGGCCAATTCATGGCAACCTCTAACTTTTATTGGAACATATAATCTGATACTTCAGTGATCTTTCATGTTGTCTTAAGAGCCCAAGACAATTCGCCTGAGATTTCAATGAGTGAAGATTTGAGAAAGGCTAAAAAGTGGAGAATGAAGGGTTTTTCTCTGTTAAGTTATACAGCACCAAAGTTTCTTACTATTGATTTATGTATTCCATTGGGTGCAGCACGCATGGTGACCTCCACCATTGCAGCACAGCCCACAGTGAGAGCAACTCAGCTGCCCCAGAGCAACCCTTCTGCCAGATAAGCCCTCTAAGCCACACCAATGACCCAGCACCAGAGAAATGGCAGATTCCACCTTACAATATGGCCTCAGCCAGGACTACATGCTAGTTGACAAATCCATTATACAGTCTCCTGCTAATTACCGTATATACTCGAGTATAAGCCGACCCGAATATAAGCCGACCCCCCTAATTTTACCACAAAAAACTGGGAAAACTTATTGACTTGAGTAGCCTAGGGGGAAATGCAGCAGCTACTGGAAAATTTCAAAAATTAAAATGGCCGAGTTCTTGGGTGCAGTAAGTGCTGGGAAAGGGGAGGGGGTGTTTTGGTTGTCTGTCTGCCCCTTCCCTGAGCTTGAGGACTGGGTTTTTTACCCCCACTTGGAATTCAGCCTGGCTGAATATAGGGGATCTGCAGTGCTCCTATTAACCCCTTCCCGACGGAACAGGAGCACTGCAGATCCCCTATATTCAGTAGACTGGGCACTGTCAGACACAGGGATACCTAATGTGTATGTGTTTCACAGTCATTTTCTACTTTGAGGGCAGGTTCACACCAGCGCCCAATCTCAGTTATGCAGGTTTCCGTTTCCTGCCCGAGAAACATTCATGGGTTTGAAAAGTGTCCGCCGATGAGCGTCTTCTGCTCTCCGCATTGAAACCGTTTTTTTTTTTTTTAGTCGGACATGCAGGACTTTGTGTCCAGTAAAAAACAAAACGGTTTCGCCATGGGCAGCAGACGACGGCTCACCCACAGACACTGAATGTCAGTTTCTGTCTTCTGCTGACAGAAAACGGAAACCTGCATAACTGAGATCAGGTGCTGGTGTGAACCCGCTGTGAACTTTTATTTATTTTATTTTTTATTATATTTTTTTTAAACTTTTTTTAGCCCCCCTGGGGGACTTGAACCTGCAGTCATTTGATTGCAAGTTCCATAGACGGCAATACAAGTGTATTGCCGTCTATGGGAGATTCTCTACATTACTATTACGGCTGATCATAGACCAGCCGTAATAGTAATATAGTGATGACAGGCCTGGGAGCCTTCATTAGGCTCCCGGCTGTCGTTGGAACAGGTCGGCTACTGCGAGCTCGCTGCGCAGGAGCCGGCCTGCAACTTTAAAGGTATGGGGCAGGCCGGAGGGGGGAGGACATCTCCGGAGGGGGGAGAACATCTCCGGAGGGCACCTCAGCTGTAACACTTATAGCGGAGATGCCATAGCTTATGCCTACAATCAGAGATCGCAGGCATAAGCTTCAGCATCTCTGCTGTAAGCATTACAGCGGAGGTGCTGGTTTCTATGGCGACCGCTCTGCAGAGCGGCGCCATTACGTTTACAGCCCGGCATCCGGACCCGGCATCCAGACACCGCGGCGGGTGCCGGGGCCCACAGCATCGCCACGCTCCTGCCAGGAGCGCGGCGATGCTGTACATTAAAATCTGCAGAAGTACTTACGGTACTTCTGCTAGCAGGGCAGGAAGCAGACATGCCGGGTGCGGGCCTGAGTTTAGGTGGCTACGTCACCCGGCGTGTGATGGAGCGGTGGGGGGGCGGGGTCTGCTATCCTGGCCTGCTAGCAGAAAATTACTGTAATGACCCGAATATAAGCCGAGGAGCACTTTTTCAGCACAAAAACTGTGCTGAAAAACTCGGCTTATACTCGAGTATATAAGGTAAGTACATCTGGACTAAATTAGAGAAAGCAAAACAATTAGGGGAAAGAAATGTAGCATGCCAATATTTTAGAAAAAAAGACATGGACATCCCAGTATTATATCTATACTTCTAAGCAATATCTACAACAACAAACATGAGGTTCCTTTTAGCATAAATTTTGATCACGGTGTATAAGTGCCCTAGCCACTTCAGGGCGACCTCTGTAGAGTTGGAACATAATGGACGTCTTCCACCAGCACAGCTCAGCGCCAATAGGGACTGAATCATCAATCCAACCAAAGAGTTGGCCTGTAATCTATGCAGCCAGTTGTATTTGGCAAAGGGAGCAATGTATTGGATAAATACTTTAATTTGCTTAAGCTACAAGTTTGAATGTGATACTGGAGATAGAAATACCACTTTAACTGGTGACTTCCTTTTCAAAATACTTTAATATTACATAATGCAAAATTGTGCAATTTTCTACTTCTTTCAATTTCATTCTTGTTCCATTAAGGTGCTGTTAGAAACACTTTAAATACGCTTTAGACACTCTATTAATAAAGGCTATGTGACATATTTTAATTGGTATGTCTTCCTTTCTGCGACCCTGTCAATGAATGGAAACATCATTATATACATTCCGAGGGTGTGCAGTACTGGCTTAATATTTCTCCTAGTTTAGTCTTTGCTACAAGGTATATAGAATTGGCAATTATTTCTAAGTTAAAAATTCCAGAATGGAACATCTTTCTTTTAGTCTGTGGGTTTGATACTATGGATAGATGTGTCCGCACTTAACTGCTTTCCATTTGGTTAAGGAATCCAATTTGTCGAGAGGACAGATAGGAGAGGACACTTCTGTATCACTAGAGGCAGGACTGGACTGACCCACAATAGTACCAGAGGATTCTCCTGTAGGCCTTTGCTTAGATAAATGGGTCTCAATCCAGAAGTGCTCTAATTGCCATTCACTTGCCACTAAGGTATACAGATGAGTCCTCTTGGATCAACATGTTAAGATATGCCAGAGGAAGAAAGCAGTTCACCTTTCCAAACTTTTTGCTGTTTTATTAATGAATCCCTCCTTTTTAATATTATTACTAGCAGTATTATCAGGGCCCTGTGTGTCCTATTTTTCATTTTTTACTTCTTGAATCTAAAATTTACCATTACAGGGGGCAACACGGTGGCTCAGTAGTTAGAACTGCAGCTTTGCAACGCTGGAGTCCTGGGTTCGAATACCACCATCTGCAAGGAGTACATTATGATCCCTATATGGGGTTCACAATCTACATAAAAAATAAAAAAATAAAAATATTACCATTACAGGCAGGAGCAGCAGCAAGCTCCTGTACAAGCTCTGATAAGATTTGTGTCTTAGCTGCACAACCCAATCTGATGAGAATTATTCCACCTGTCCACTTGTGTCACTATGCTTGTTTTGTAAACTACTGCACAAGGGAGCATGTTAAGATCTATGTGTCATATGATGGAGATGGGTGACCCTCACAGATTTGTTTCCCTGAATATTAACCCCTTAAGGACCCGGCCATTTTTTGGTTTCGCATTTTCGTTTTTCCCTCCTCACATTTCAAGAGCCATAACTTTTTCATTTTTCAGTTCACAGAGTCACATGATGGCTTATTGTTTGCGGGACAAATTGTACTTTGTAATGGCACCATTCAATATGCTGTGCAATGTACTGGGAAGCTGGAAAAAAATTCAGAATGAGGTGCAATTGGAGAAAAAATGCATTTGCGCCATTTTCTTATGGGTTTAATTTTTACAGCGTTCACTGTTTGGTACAAATGACATGTTACCTGTGTTCTACGTGTCAGTACGAACGCGGTGATACCAAATTTATATAGTATTTGAAATGTTTTGATACTTTTAAAAAAATGATAAACTTTGCAAAATAGAAAAAAAAATTTGTGTCATCATGTTCTAACACCTGTACCTTTTTCATATTTCCATGTATGGAGCTGGTTGTGGTGTCTTTTTATGCGGGACAAGATGACGTTTCTATTGATACCATTTGGGGAAAGATCTGATGGTTTGATCACTTTTTATTCAATTTTTTATAGGAGGCAAAGTGTTGAAAAAAACGCTTTTTGGCGGTTTTTATTTTTTTTGCCGCTACGCCGTTCGCAGTACGGGATAAATGTTTTAATATTCTAATAGTTCGGGCATTTTGGAGCGCGGGGATACCTAATATGTTTATGTTTAATGTTCTTTAATTACTTTTATAGCTAATCTAGGGAAAGGGGGGTGATTTGAACTTTTATATTTTTTTTATTTTTTTAATACTTTTAAAAACTTTTTTTTTTCTTCTGTTACATTTATGATCAGACCCCTTAGGTACCTTGAAACCTAGGGGGTCTGATCGCTCATACTATGCCTCTGGCATCGTCTAATAGATCTCATGCAGAGACAAGCCTGGAAGCCTTCAATAGGCTTCCAGCTGTCATAGCAACCGATCACCGCCCTCATGTGACGTTCAGGAGGGCGGCGATCGGCGAAACGTGGCGGCGCCCATGCCGCCGGCGCCGTTTACACACTGCGGTCACGTTTGACCGCAGTGTGTAAAGGGTTAACAGCAGCGATCTGCTCGGGCACCGACCGCTGCTGTTATTGGCAGGTCCTGGCTGTATTATACAGCCGGCATCTGCCGTGTATGGAGCGAGCTCAGCGTGTGAGCTCGCTCCATACATCCCCATGCGACCCATAACGTACAGTTACGTCAAGGGTCGCTAAGGGGTTAATGAGATCATCCGCCTGTTTAGTTTCAGGCTGAACTTGTTTAATCCGTAATAGTCCTGATCTCTACATTAAATGGAAGCCCAGGAAAGGTTAATGTACATAACAAACAGTCTTATTCACCTCTCCTGGGTTCTGGACTTAGATCAGCAGATGGTGGTCACGTGCTAGCACCTAACAGAGGTGGGTGAGACTAGTTGTCTTATTTATTAACCTTCCTTGGGCCTCTGCTTAATATTCTCTGACTTCTGAAAAAAAAAAACTTAGGGTATAATAGTGATTTGTGGCTCATGACATTGTGACATTCGTCATGCCTATGTCACCATCGAGGCCTGTGATTGGGTAATCATGGGTACATGACATCAGAGAAGAAGGAAGGAAGGAAGACACAGAGCACCAGACACTGTGAGCAGGGCCGGTTTTAGACAAAATGGGGCCCTGGGCAAAATTAAAAGTGGGGCCCCACTAGTACATACAACATAGTCACATTCTGTTAATTCCATGTGCTGCAGTACCTATCACTAGTACTTACAGGGGTGTTCTTAATGTCTTTTAAGTAGTAGAGATGAGCGAACACTAAAATGTTCGAGGTTCGAAATTCGATTCGAACAGCCGCTCAATGTTCGTGTGTTCGAACGGGTTTCGAACCCCATTATAGTCTATGGGGAACAGATACTCGTTAAGGGGGAAACCCAAATCCGTGTCTGGAGGGTCACCAAGTCCACTATGACACCCCAGGAAATGATGCCAACACCTCTGGAATGACACTGGGACAGCAGGGGAAGCATGTCTGGGGGCATCTAACACACCAAAGACCCTCTATTACCCCAACATCACAGCCTAACAACTACACACTTTACACACTCAATACCACCTCTCTGACAGTAGGAAAACACCTTGAAACATGTGTATTTGGCACTTGCAGTGAAGAGAGCTTGTCACCAGCAGTGAATTTGGCCCTTGTAGTAAGTTGAGGTTGGCACCAACATTTGTTTTGAAAATCAGGGTGGATTGAGCCTCTAACCAGCAGAGTTTGGGCAAATTCATGGTGGAGGGAGCCTCTAAAAACCCCAGTTTGGACCAATTCATGGTGGAGGGAGCCTCTAAAAACCCCAGTTTGGACCAATTCATGGTGAAGGGAGCCTCTAACCAGCCCAGTTTGGACCAATTCATGGTGGAGGGAGCCTCTAACCAGCCCAGTTTGGACCAATTCATGATGGAGGGAGCCTCTAAACAGCCCAGTTTGGGCAAATTCATGGTGGAGGGAGCCTCTAAAAACCCCAGTTTGGACCAATTCATGGTGGAGGGAGCCTCTAAAAACCCCCAGTTTGGACCAATTCATGGTGGAGGGAGCCTCTAAAAACCCCAGTTTGGGCAAATTCATGGTGGAGGGAGCCTCTAAAAACCCCAGTTTGGACCAATTCATGGTGGAGGGAGCCTCTAAAAACCCCAGTTTGGACTAATTCATGGTGGAGGGAGCCTCTAAACAGCCCAGTTTGGACCAATTCATGGTGGAGGGAGCCTCTAAAAACCCCAGTTTGGACCAATTCATGGTGGAGGGAGCCTCTAAAAACCCCAGTTTGGACCAATTCATGATGGAGGGAGCCTCTAAACAGCCCAGTTTGGGCAAATTCATGGTGGAGGGAGCCTCTAAACAGCTCAGGTTGTGCAAATTCATGGTGGAGGGAGCCTCTAAACAGCCCAGTTTGGGCAAATTCATGGTGGAGGGAGCCTCTAAAAACCCCAGTTTGGACCAATTCATGGTGGAGGGAGCCTCTAAAAACCCCAGTTTGGACCAATTCATGGTGGAGGGAGCCTCTAAAAACCCCAGTTTGGACCAATTCATGGTGGAGGGAGCCTCTAAAAACCCCAGTTTGGACCAATTCATGGTGGAGGGAGCCTCTAAACAGCCCAGTTTGGGCAAATTCATGGTGGAGGGAGCCTCTAAACAGCCCAGTTTGGGCGAATTCATGGTGGAGGGAGCCTCTAACCAGCCCAGTTTGGACCAATTCATGATGGAGGGAGCCTCTAAAAACCCCAGTTTGGACCAATTCATGGTGGAGGGAGCCTCTAACCAGCAGAGTTGGTGGAAATCAGGGTGGAGGGAGCCTCTAACCAGCAGAGTTGTGGGAAAGCAGGGTGGAGGGAGCCTCTAACCAGCAGAGTTGGTGGAAATCAGGGTGGAGGGAGCCTCTAACCAGCAGAGTTGTGGGAAAGCAGGGTGGAGGGAGCCTCTAACCAGCAGAGTTGTGGGAAAGCAGGGTGGAGGGAGCCTCTAACCAGCAGAGTTGGTGGAAATCAGGGTGGAGGGAGCCTCTAACCAGCAGAGTTGGGGGAAATCAGGGTGGAGGGAGCCTAGTATTAGCAGAATTGTGCAACGCTTATGGAGGATGAGTATGAGGATGCGGAGGAATTGGAGAGGTTGAGTACAGACATGGAGTTTCATGTTGGGGTGCTTTACACAGGTGGGCACAAAAATGAAGGCTCTATCCAGTGGTGGTTCATTTTTATCAAAGTGAGCCGGTCGGCACTCTCAGCTGACAGACGGGTGCGCTTGTCAGTGATGATGCCACCGGCTGCACTGAACACCCTCTCAGATAGGACGCTGGCGGCAGGACAGGACAGCACCTCCAAGGCATATAGGGCAAGTTCAAGCCACAGGTCCAACTTCGACACCCAATACGTGTAGGGCGCAGAGGGGTCGGAGAGGACAGGGCTGTGGTCGGAAAGGTATTCCCGCAACATGCGCCTATACTTCTCACGCCTGGTGACACTAGGACCCTCCGTGGTGGCACTTTGGCGAGGGGGTGCCATCAAGGTGTCCCAGACCATAGACAGTGTGCCCCTCGTTTGTGTGGACCGGTGAGAACTTGGTTGCCTACTGGAGGAACTGCCCTCCCTGCCGCCAACGTCACATGCTGGAAACATCTCCATCATATTCTGCACCAATTGCCTGTGGCAAGCATTGATGCGATTGGCCCTCCCCTCTACCGGAATAAAAGACGAGATGTTGTTTTTATACCGGGGGTCAAGGATAGCAAAGATCCAGTACTGGTTGTCCGCCATGATTTTGACAATACGCTTGTCGGTTGTAAAGCACCCCAACATGAACTCAGCCATGTCTGCCACAGTGTTAGTTGGCATGACTCCTCTGGCCCCACCGGAAAGTTCAATCTCCATTTCCTCCTCATCCTCCATGTCTACCCATCCGCGCTGCAACAATGGGACGATTCAAAGTTGCCCGGAAGCCTCCTGTATCACCATCACATCATCGGACAACTCTTCTTCCTCCTCCTCCTCCTCCTCCTCCTCCTCCTCCTCCTCCATTAAACGCAGTGAAGCGGACAGATGTGTGGACCTACTCTCCAGCTGTGACGGATCGGATGCTATCCCTAACTCCTCTGTGTGATCTGAGTTATCCCTGATGTCAATCAGGGATTCTCTCAGAACACACAAGAGCGGGATTGTAAGGCTCACCATCGCATCCTCAGAGCTCACCCTCCTTGTGGACTCCTCAAAGACCCGTAGGATGTCACAAAGGTCTCTCATCCATGGCCACTCATGGATGTGAAACTGAGGCAGCTGACTTTGTGGCACCCTAGGGTTTTGTAGCTGGTATTCCATCAAAGGTCTCTGCTGCTCAACCACTCTATTCAACATCTGAAACGTTGAGTTCCAGCGTGTGGGGACGTCGCACAAAAGCCGGTGTTGTGGCACATGCAGGCGTTGCTGGAGAGATTTTAAGCTAGCAGCGGCTACTGTCGACTTACGAAAGTGGGCGCACATGCGCCGCACTTTCACCAGTAGCTCTGGAACATTGGGGTAGCTCTTTAGGAAACGTTGCACCACTAGGTTGAAGACGTGGGCCAGGCATGGAACATGTTGGAGTCCGGCAAGCTCCAGAGCTGCTACCAGGTTCCAGCCGTTATCACAAACGACCATGCCTGGGCCCAGGTGCAGCGGCTCAAACCATATTGCCGTCTCATCGAGGAGGGCATCCCTCACCTCGGAGGCAGTGTGCTGTCTGTCCCCCAAGCTGATCAGCTTCAGCACAGCCTGCTGACGTCTACCAACGCCAGTGCTGCAACGTTTCCAACTCGTAGCTGGGGTCAATCTAACAGCGGAGGAGGAGGCGGTGGCGGAGGAGGAGGCGGTGGCGGAGGAGGAGGCGGTAGAGGAGGAGGAGGAGGGGGGTGTTCTTCTCGTGTCCCTGCCAGGAATGTTAGGCGGGGAGACGAGGTACACCGGGCCAGTTTGGGAAGCAGTCCCAGCCTCAACTACATTCACCCAGTGTGCCTTCAGTGAAATGTAGCATCCCTGTCCGCATGCACTTGTCCACGCGTCGGTGGTCAAGTGGACCTTTGTGCAAAGCGCGGAACTAAGGGCCCGCCTGATGTTGAGTGACACATGCTGGTGCAAGGCGGGGACGGCACACCGGGAGAAGTAGTGACGGCTAGGGACGGCATAGCGAGGTGCCGCAGTTGCCATCAGGTCCAGGAAGGCGGGAGTTTCAACAAGCCGGAACGCCAACATCTCCTGGGCCAGCAGTTTAGCGATGTTGGCGTTCAAGGCTTGCGCGTGTGGGTGGTTAGCAGTGTATTTCTGCCGCCGCTCCAATGTCTGAGAGATGGTGGGTTGTTGTAAAGAAGTGCCTGATGGTGCCTTTGATGGTGCAGGAGAAGGAGATAAGACAGGAACAGGGGAGGATGAGGGAGAAGTCAACAAAGTGGCGGAGGCAGATGAAGTGGTGTCCTGGCTCGTCCTCTGGAGTGCATCGCCAGCACAGTCAGCAGTGGCAGTGGCAGAGGCAGAGGCAGTGGCAGAGGCAGTGGCAGTGGCGTGAACAGCAGGCGGCCTTTGTCCTGCCGTTGCTGCCTGCCACTGATTCCAGTGCTTGGATTCCAAATGACGGCGCATTGAAGTGGTGGACAGGTTGCTCTTCTCAGAGCCCCTAATCAATTTCGAGAGGCAAATTGTGCAGACAACACTATATCTGTCCTCGGCGCATTCCTTGAAAAAACTCCACACCTTCGAGAAACGTGCCCTCGAGGTGGGAGTTTTTCGGGGCTGGGTACGAACTGGAACATCTTGGGAGATTCCGGGTGTGGCCTGGCTTCGCCTAAGCTGCTGACTTCTGCCTCTGCCTCTAGCTACCCTTTTTGGTGCTGCACCTGCCTCAACATCCACACTACTTTCCCCGCTTGACATCCCCCCTGACCAGGTCGGGTCAGTGTCCTCATCATCCACCACTTCCTCTTCCAACTCCTGTCTCATCTCCTCCTCCCGCACAATGCGCCGGTCAACTGGATGCCCTGACGGCAACTGCGTCACATCATCGTCGATGAGGGTGGATTGCTGGTCATCCACCACCAAATCGAACGGAGATGGAGGAGACTCTAGTGTTTGAGCATCTGGACACAGATGCTCCTCTGTTAGGTTCGTGGAATCGTGACGTGGAGAGGCAGGTTGAGGGACAATGAAAGGAGCGGAGAACAGCTCTGGGGAGCAGGGGCAGTTGGGGTTATTGTTCTGTGAAGCTTGGGAATTTTGGGAGGAAGGAGGACAAGACTGTTGGGTAATAGGAGGAGAGGAGGCAGAGTCTGACTGGCTGCTGGACAATGTGCTGTAAGCGTTCTCTGACAGCCATTGCAAGACCTGTTCCTGGTTCTCGGGCCTACTAAGGTTTGTACCCTGCAGTTTAGTTAATGTGGCAAGCAACCCTGGCACTGTGGAGTGGCGCAATGCTTGCTGCCCCACAGGAGTAGGCACGGGACGCCCTGTGGCTTCACTGCTACCTTGCTCCCCAGAACCATTTCCCCGACCTCGCCCACGGCCTCATCCACGTCCCTTTCCGGGAGCCTTGCGCATTTTGAATTCCCAGTTAGAAATTGGCACTATATACCAGTAGCAAAAATTGTGGGTGCACGTAACCCCAATATATTCTTTGAATTACCAGTCAGAAACTGGCACTATATGGCAGTAGCAAGAAATGAGGGTATTTGTAACCCCAATATATTCTTTGAATTCCCAGTCAGACAATGGCACTATATACCAGTAGCAAGAAATGAGGGTATTTATAACCCCAATATATTCTTTGAATTCCCAGTCAGACAATGGCACTATATACCAGTAGCAAGAAATGAGGGTATTTGTAACCCCAATATATTCTTTGAATTACCAGTCAGAAACTGGCACTATATGGCAGTAGCAAGAAATGAGGGTATTTGTAACCCCAATATATTCTTTGAATTCCCAGTCAGACAATGGCACTATATACCAGTAGCAAGAAATGAGGGTATTTATAACCCCAATATATTCTTTGAATTCCCAGTCAGACAATGGCACTATATACCAGTAGCAAGAAATGAGGGTATTTGTAACCCCAATATATTCTTTGAATTCCCAGTCAGACAATGGCACTATATACCAGTAGCAAAAATTGTGGGTGCACGTAACCCCAATATATTCTTTGAATTACCAGTCAGAAACTGGCACTATATGGCAGTAGCAAGAAATGAGGGTATTTGTAACCCCAATATATTCTTTGAATTCCCAGTCAGACAATGGCACTATATACCAGTAGCAAAAATTGTGAGTGCACGTAACCCCAATATATTCTTTGAATTACCAGTCAGAAACTGGCACTATATGGCAGTAGCAAGAAATGAGGGTATTTGTAACCCCAATATATTCTTTGAATTCCCAGTCAGACAATGGCACTATATACCAGTAGCAAGAAATGAGGGTATTTGTAACCCCAATATATTCTTTGAATTCCCAGTCAGACAATGGCACTATATACCAGTAGCAAGAAATGAGGGTATTTGTAACCCCAATATATTCTTTGAATTCCCAGTCAGACAATGGCACTATATACCAGTAGCAAAAATTGTGGGTGCACGTAACCCCAATATATTCTATGAATTACCAGTCAGAAACTGGCACTATATGGCAGTAGCAAGAAATGAGGGTATTTGTAACCCCAATATATTCTTTGAATTCCCAGTCAGACAATGGCACTATATACCAGTAGCAAGAAATGAGGGTATTTGTAACCCCAATATATTCTTTGAATTCCCAGTCAGACAATGGCACTACATACCAGTAGCAAGAAATGAGGGTATTTGTAACCCCAATATATTCTTTGAATTCCCAGTCAGACAATGGCACTATATACCAGTAGCAAAAATTGTGGGTGCACGTAACCCCAATATATTCTTTGAATTACCAGTCAGAAACTGGCACTATATGGCAGTAGCAAGAAATGAGGGTATTTGTAACCCCAATATATTCTTTGAATTCCCAGTCAGACAATGGCACTATATACCAGAAGCAAGAAATGAGGGTATTTATAACCCCAATATATTCTTTGAATTCCCAGTCAGACAATGGCACTATATACCAGTAGCAAGAGATGAGGGTATTTATAACCCCAATATATTCTTTGAATTACCAGTCAGAAACTGGCACTATATGGCAGTAGCAAGAAATGAGGGTGTTTGTAACCCCAATATATTCTTTGAATTCCCAGTCAGACAATGGCACTATATACCAGTAGCAAAAATTGTGGGTGCACGTAACCCCAATATATTCTTTGAATTCCCAGTGAGACAATGGCACTATATACCAGTAGCAAAAATTGTGGGTGCACGTAACCCCAATATATTCTTTGAATTCCCAGTCAGACAATGGCACTGTATACCAGTAGTAAAAATTGTGGGTGCACGTAACCCCAATATATTCTTTGAATTACCAGTCAGAAACTGGCACTATATGGCAGTAGCAAGAAATGAGGGTATTTGTATTCCCAATATATTCTTTGAATTCCCAGTCAGACAATGGCACTGTATACCAGTAGTAAAAATTGTGGGTGCACGTAACCCCAATATATTCTTTGAATTACCAGTCAGAAACTGGCACTATATGGCAGTAGCAAGAAATGAGGGTATTTGTATTCCCAATATATTCTTTGAATTCCCAGTCAGACAATGGCACTGTATACCAGTAGTAAAAATTGTGGGTGCACGTAACCCCAATATATTCTTTGAATTCCCAGTCAGACAATGGCACTATATACCAGTAGCAAGAAATGAGGGTATTTATAACCCCAATATATTCTTTGAATTACCAGTCAGAAACTGGCGCTATATGGCAGTAGCAAAAATAGTGGGTGTATATAGCCCCAATCCTATTGCTAGGGGACTTGCAGGGTATTTCTGGGGTGAAGGTGGGGGGGCACACCGTTGGAACGGGTATCGGGGGTATATATCGGGTATACGGGAATACACTGACAGTGTATTCCATTCAGGATCCTGGGAAAGCTGGGTTGCGGCGATTGAGCCCGTCAGTGCCACGTTACACTGACAAGCTTCTCCCTGGAATTTAGCTCTTACAAGAGCTGTTGTGGTTGTCTTCTCCTTCCTATCTAGCCTGTCCCTGCCTACCCAGAATCTAACCCCTAGCTAACTGGACGGAAACCTCCGTCCCCGGTGAATTGCAAGCTCAGAATGACGCGAAGCTGGGCGTCGCTGTTCTTTTAAATTAGAGGTCACATGTTTTCGGCAGCCAATGGGTTTTGCCTACTTTTTTCAACGTCACCGGTGTCGTAGTTCCTGTCCCACCTACCCTGCGCTGTTATTGGAGCAAAAAAGGCGCCAGGGAAGGTGGGAGGGGAATCGAGTAATGGCGCACTTTACCACGCGGTGTTCGATTCGATTCGAACATGCCGAACAGCCTAATATCCGATCGAACATGAGTTCGATAGAACACTGTTCGCTCATCTCTAGTTGTGGCCAAATATCAATACAGCAGTGAAAATTTGCGTGAGAGGGAAATGTTATGATACATGTTTTATAACCCAGAAACTCTCTTTTTGAAACCTCTCATTATTGCAATTATTTTAAATGAGTGGAAATGTATGTATGATGATAGAATGCTGTGTTCTGTATTAAACTAATATTATCAGAATAACGAATGCACTTAGTAGAGTCTGGAACAAGAAACACTACAAAAAGATACGACTTTAGTATAAAGATAGAAAATGTAAGAGAAAAATGTAATTGCAGTGTTGTAGGAAGTAACATTTCTTATGGCGAATTTTTATGTGACCCAGAGGAAAAGTCACCTGTCACTTCAGTCCTATCAATAATCAATAACCAGAGGGAGAGGACTCCCACAAACTAGAAGACTGTGTTGTATTTAACTAAATCACTCCTTTGAACTAAATTGATAATCATTCTAAAGTGGATTTTACAATTGTATATGATGTCCAAAGGACTTATCAAAAAACACTGATCAGTAGGTGTCTGAATAACAGTATGTCTCCATTGAGCAGATGATACAGATTTAAGAAAAACTTCCATCATCCTTATCACTTTAATGAAGTGTCTGCACATAAACACCCAACTTAGTAAATCCTCTGACCCCACCAACCCTACATTTGAAAGTCTCCCACTGGCACATCAACTCCTTGTCTTTTTCACTCTCTTTTGGTGTCTTTCAAGGCTTTGTTACAGGCTTTCTGCTCTCCTCTGTCAACACCTTTGGCTTGGGCAGCTCATAAAATTGCTTGACTTTTTGTACCACTGCTACAGTCTACCATCCTTCTTCTTCTCTCACTTTCTAAAAATCATCAGAGACAAGTGAATACTGTCCAAGTTGAGCGTGGCCCACAGTGAACAAAAGGTTGGGAACCTATCCCCTAAGGGAATATCCTACTTATGTTTAAAGATGACCTTTCGTGTCCTAAGGCACATGCAGTTTTATATACCGCTTAATTCAGCACACTGTCAGCTTTCCCATTATATACCCTGGGACTGGAGTTATCAATGCTGTTATAACGGCACCAAAGTCTGCCCACTGTCAGAAGGGTGCCCCTGACTGTCTAGCTGGGCTGTGAGGAATGCCCCTCCGGACAGTACTCATCCATAGCCCTGTACTGTCAGAGGGGCTTCCCTTACCGCCCAGCAATGACACTAAGCTGTGAGGAACGCCCCTCCTGACTGTAACCGTCCATAGATGAGTACTGGGGGGTACATCATCACTGGCAGACATTGGTAATGGTACCGATATCTCCAGTGCCGGGGCACAAAACGGAAATGTCAACAGTGCACTAAATTCAGCGCCCTGTCGGCTTTCCAGCGGTATATAAAACCGCATGTTCCTTAGGACATGAAAGGTCCTCTTTAATTACTAAAATGGTTTATGAGTAGTAAATGCTACAAACAAAATAAAAAAATAATAAAAACAAGAAACATTATGTGCTTGTATATCAAGGATTGCAACTCAACTGTCATTCCCTCAGCACTGAGCCATGATTCCAGGAAGTGCAGACCCAATTGGCTGGCTGCTTGTGAACAATGACTTCTGGGGCTGTTGTCAGTATCAGGGCTCGTTCACATCAGCGCTTGGTCTCCGTTTATACAGGTTTCCGTTTCCTGCCCGAAACTGAACAGGAAACGGAAATCTGCAGGCAATTTTCAAACCCATTCATTTGAATGGGTTTGAAAAGTGTCCGGCCGTGAGCGCTGGTGAGCGTTTTACGCTCTGCACGGCGAAACCATTTTTTTTAACCGGACACAAAGTCAGACATGCAGGACTTTGTGTCCGATTTACAAAAAAACAGTTTCACTGTGGAGAGCACAAAACGCTCCCCGGTGCTCACTGCCGGACCTGGTCTGACAGGTTTCCGTCTTCTGCCGGCAGAAGGTGGAAACCTGAGTACGGACACTGAACGCCGGTGTGAACCCAGCGTCAGCTGGGGATTTTTTAAACATGAGAAGTTTTTTTTGTGTTTTTTATAACCTCTGTGGCTCTTTTCATTTTTATTTTTATTTTTTTGTAGCCAGATAGCCCATATAATTCATTTAGAATGATAAAACTCTCTTCTATTAATCCATTAAAAACGCGGCTATACTATTTTCCAAAGGGTTGGACACTCTTTGGTACTTGTTAACACTGTTTAAATTTCCAAATTACCAAACAGTTGGGACCTAATAACTCCACAACACTATTTAGAGGCAGCACATGGATAGTCTAGTCTAGCTCCTTTCCGGACATGCCTTACAAATAATGGCAAAAGGGTTAATTTTTTCTATTCCAGTAAACTGATGAGACGTGTTACATTAATCATTTCAGAAGTTTCCACCCATCCATTTCTTAGTGCCTATCTTCACAGTACGATTCCCAGTCTATATGATATGTCTGAGGAATAAGCAATGAACACCTCAGCAGTTCCTACATCCCACTTTGTTAATAGTGCGTTGTCTCTCCGGTATTTAATCTGATGAAGATGTACATGTCAGCTTTTCTGAAGTATTTCTTTCAACAAAAAGTTGATTAATTGTCCTTGATTGTTTTTATTAATTGCCATGCATTTTATTGTCGGTCAATAGTGTAGGAAAATGTCTTTTGTTCTCATAGTTCAGTGTTTTTTAACCATTTATGCAAAAAAAAGAAGGTTAGCAATGTTTGACATTTTATACAATTTACATAGACCCATTTGTAACCATTTGCAAAGGATGGAAGAGGTGATTTTGTTACATTTGAAATGAACATGTAAGATAGTTGCCACATTCTTCTCATTGCCCTTTGGATCCATTTGTAAATAGGGAAAACTGGATTCAGTAGTAGACTGTCCCCAATGACTCCCAAATTCTGTTCGTTGTTGTTTACATGTCTCTAGAATTCTTGGTTGGATTGTTTTTTTGTTGGATTGTTTTTTTCATTCATAAATTATTGGATACTTTCACTTTTTTATTTTCAAATCTCTTTTTATATAAAGAGAAAAAGATGCAGCATATTAAAACAATACAAAAAAATTACAGTATAAACAAAGTGTATAGGAAAGAGAAAAGGTCAAACAATAACATCAAGAAATAGGGGTATCACGGTCTAGAAGATTGTGGTAGGATTGAGCAAAAATAGTGCAGGGGGGAGAGTGCCAAGTATGGAAGTGGTGGAAGGGGGGAGTATGTAGTGTGTATTTAGCATCAACCCAGAGATGGTGTTTTGGAAAGCATGTGAGGGTGCCCAACTTTACTCTTAAACTACTGTACAGTCACTCTTAAAGGGTTTGTCCCATCTCAAGGATCCAATCTATACTGGTAGCGTATGTAAATTGAAGAGTTTTCCTAAATATATTGCTTTATAAATGCTGCTTTGTTTGCCTGCTATGTGAACTTATTACTCCCATTGTTTACTCAGTGTTACCATGACCACAGACCTGTGAGATAGGAAAATTGATGTCACTCACTGCTCTGCTAGCAGGACAATCAGTTCAGCTAATTGCAGTTTGCTGATAAAGCTTTGTTTGTTATCTCTCTATGTAAACACACAGATAACACTGAGTCCATTCTCTACAAGCATGTGCATATTATCCGAACTGTATAAGTATTGTGATACGTCAGCGTCACATTCAGAAAGAGGGGAGGGGGGAAACACAGGAAGTGAGAAGAAGAGACAACAGGCAAACTGATGCAACAGTGAGATGGGAAAACCCCTTTAAGAGCAGCAATGAAGGGGCGGATGTAAGAGGTTAACATATGATTGATGAGTCAGACTACACAAGAACTTTTTTTGTTGTCTGTAACCATGGATGCAGAAGCTGTACACTACAAAAACGGAATATTTGTAATCTAGAGCAATTGCAAGTTTGCCCTTAGAATTATTATAAATGCATTGGGGCAATGGAAACACTTAGTTGCAAAGGTGGATACACCCTTTAAACAATGTAATCAAGTAATATATGTACTTTACATGGTAAGTATATTTGCAGTTTTAAAAGAAACATTGTAAGGAAACTGTCTCACATCTTAGTAGTCTTTACAATAAATTTTCAGTAACAGAAATATCATTTTTCTTCGTTCTGGAAGCTAGTTTTGGTCACTCACTTCACTTATGTCATAAATTCAATTGTATTACTAAAAGCACTGAGACGTCAAAATGTTTCAATAAAATGAGGATCTATACTCGTACTTTGTGATTTATTCATCTATATATTTAATACATTGTGGGGCAAATTCATTAACAATTACACCACTTTGTGACATTGAAAATTGGCAAAACTTGAGTTCGTGACATTTTAAACCGCATTTTAATTGGCATTTTTACACTATCCTTGACACTTTATGAAAAGGGGATGTGGCAAGGGCATGTTGTGAGTGGGGTCATCAGCTCCGACATATCATTATCATTTACACCTGTTTTCTGGCATGTATAATGCCTCAAATCTACAACAGCTGTGAGCTGGTGTAAATCTCAGTTAGGCGCATAGCCTAGCAGAAGACATGTCTGAATTATTGTAAACCAGGCTGGTCCACCAATGGCACAAAGGTCATGTAAACCGGCATACAATGTACGAGTCTTGATGAATCCTCCCTCTGTGATTTTGTTACTTTTGTTAGTAATGGGAGAAATTACCTTGAAATACAGAAGCCTCTCCAATTTTCACTATTGACATGAGGTTGTGTCTCTCACTGTGTTGCCTGTATGTGTAGAGAAGTCAGAATGTATTTGAGCTTGGAGATAGGAATATATAATAATGTGTGATTTCAGACACTTCTGTTTTCTGATTTCAGAGCAGGTGAGGCTATCAGAAATGTTCCCATTGACATACTGCCAAAATGTTATTTGTTTAGGATGAGCCTGTCTCTGACACATAGATATGCTCAATGACCCATATCCACAGCTGGTAATTGCACACTGTGGAAATATCACAGAGCAGCAAGAGGATAAAATGTGCATATGAGAATGGTCTGTACTATGCTAGAACCAAAAAATAGATAGGACTTAAACTTACACTTACAGTTATTTAGTTATTATGTAACAGTCTATTACGAAGCATTGGCTGATGGCAGATAACCTTTTAGACAAGTATTGTAATTTGAATGGACATTTTCTGATATGCAGAAAATAGCTATTGGAGATGTAAACTTGGATACATTGATGACTTGTCCTCAGCATTGCCAAGTGTCTGTAATTTTTGGGACAGTTCATCAGAACAGTGCAATGATAGCTGCAATCTGTGCTGTCCAGAATAAAATGAATGAGCGTCCATGATTTCTTATGAGCTGACTTTGGAGAGAACTATATCTGCCCTTTGGCACTTGGTCACTGTGCTGTTCTTCGGTGATGACAGGTTCTTCAAGTAGATAAGTAATTCTATTTTATTGTCACTATATGTCCATTTTGGATGTATTGACACTGTTATAATCTTATCTTATATATTTTTATGTGAACTGCTATTTTATATGGAATACCCCCTAGCATAAATAAAACTACAGTACTGTATAGGGCTCAAATCACCCAACAGAGGTCAAAAGAGTTTCCTTCTGTCCATCATAAAGGCAGCCCATAAAAATGTATAGTGCAAAAAAACACTGCAAAGTATGAATGGTTTTAAAGATAGAAATGTTAATAGTTTATTTTTGTCAATTAACAAAATTACCATATTTTTCTGACTATAAGATGCACATTTTTTCCCCTAAATTTGGGAGGAAAATGGGGAGTGCATCTTATAGCCCGAATGTGGGTGTTGGGGGCAGGCGGAGGACTGCGGCGATGCTGCAGACCTTGAACTTGGAATAGAGGGTGTCCCAGTGGTGCAAACCCATCCTGATATGCCAGGTCTATGAAGATGATTGTGGCCGCTCTGCTGCAGAGCAGGGTTTCCTCTGTAATGTACAGCAGAGACCTGGAGCTAATTCCCGTGATCAGAGTCCACTCTGATCATGGGCATTACTACCTGTAATACACACACACACACACACACACACCGGAAAGTATTAAAACTGCCCCCAGGCCCAGTGGTACATTTTTTGTTGCAGGCCGGGATCAGTCCTGTTGTTCTGAAAGCTGGACCCGTATGATGGCTCCTAGGCAGGTAGTAGGTAGTAATATTACTATTGCGGCTGGTCTATGGACAGCCTCAATAGTAATGTACAGAATTTCCTATGGACTGCATTACATTTATATTACAGTCTATGGAACTTGAAATCAAATTATTGCAGGTTCAAGCCCACTAGGGAGGGGGGCTTAAAAAATAGTAAAAAAAAGTTTTAAAAACTATAAAGCTAAAAGTTCCAATAATCCCCTTTCCCTAGAATACATATAAAAGTAGAAAATGACTGTGAAACGAATACACATTAGGTATCCCTTTGTCCAAAAATTTACAGTCTATAAACTTATAGAAATATTTTTCCTTGTAGGGTGAATGTTGTGGCAGGAAAAAAAATCAAGTTCTATTTTATTCGCTGTTTCACTTCTGATTTGATTAAAAAAAATCAAGACAACAGACATTCCCCAAAATGGTATAACTAAAAAAATACACTTGACTCCGCAAAAAAAGCCCTATGTATCCCTGAACAGCTACAGGGCTGCCTGTCAATGTGGCCTTGCAGTTTTTGCAAAACTACAAGTCCCATATGTTATTAAATATTTTATTACATTTTTCCCTATATTCCTCCTGTAAAACCTGGGTGTGTCTTATGCTCCGGTGCGTGTTATAATCCGAAGAAATATGATAAGTGAACAAAGAAAAGAGAAATCTAAATCCTATCATCTTTTGCCTTCAGAACCACATCAATTCTTCTAGGAACATTTGTAGACAGTTTTTGAAGGAACTTGGCAGGGAGGTTATTCAAAACGTCTTAAAGAACTAAACTCAGATCTTCTGTAGATGTAGGCAAATGTGTACATATATATATATATATATATATATATATATATATATATATATATATATATATATATATATAGGAGTTAGGAGTGTATGATGTTGTTGAACAGGGCTTATTATAATCGTTATTTTACTTAATACAGAGAATGAGTTAACACTGCTCTACAAACACTTCTTAGCCAATGATGAGAACCTCAATAAACAGTCCACAATACATTCACATCAAAAAGTGAAGTAGCGTCCTCCCCCCAAGTTTAATTCATTGATCCAGGGTTTTTATACTGACTGCCAGATTTGGAGTTGGGAAGGAATTTTTTCCCCTGAAATAGGGCAATTGGCATGAGCCTCATGGGTTTTTTTGCCTTCCCCTGGATCAACACTGTAGGGATTGTAGGGTTATAGTTTGGACTTGATGGACTAGTGTCTTTATCCAACCTCATCAACTATGTAACTATATGTAACTATGTAACTGCACTTTATTGACAAAAAAGCAAACAAATCCGTGGACACGACTAGTGGAGAATGCAATGGCTGCCTCACGACTTCCCACTTCACACATCAGGGACTCCATTCCAAATTTGGAATAGGGATTTCATTCCAAGAGCAAAACAGTTCAGGATATGAAATGTCCATTGCAATTTGAAGTAAGCACCCTATGGCTGTTGGGCCCCATAAAAGTTTCTTTGGCTACAACTCAAATACTTACATCCAGGGGCGTAATTACCGGGCTGCCACAGGGACCGGGACAATAGGGGCCCCAAAAACAGCTGCTACCGCTGTGTTTTTTTTTGGGTTTTTTTTAATAGGCCGTTACAAGCCCTATTTACTTATTGATCCTGGCAGGGGCCGGGATCAGTAAGTGACGCCGCGGGCCCCACAAGCACTATTATTATACTCAGAGGTCTTTTGAGACCCCTGAGTATAATGATCAGAAGCCCAGGAGAGGTAAGGGGACATATAAAACACTGTTACTTACCTCTCCTGTGCTCTGGAAGGCTTCAGGCCTACTTCAGTGATGTCCCTGACATCACATGACCGGGGTCTGTGTCCTTGTGCGTTGCGACGCAGGCCCCCGAGTCACATGATGTCTCAGATGTCATTGAAGATGGCTGCCATCAGTGGGGATGCTGCAAAGCCAGGGATAAGTAAGTAATAGTGGCTTTTATGTTTGTATCCCTCCTGGGTCTCTGATTATTATACTCTGGGGTCTGAAAAGACCCCAGAGTATAATAATTTTTCATGGGTGTCCACAATGGAGCATAATACTGGGTGAAGGGGCCACTATGGGGCATAATACTGTGTGCAGGGGCCACTAGGGGATATAATACTGTGTGTAAGGGTCGCTATGGGGCATAATACTGTGTGCAGGGGCCACTATGGGGTATAATAATGTGTGCAGGGGCCACTATGGGGCATAATACTGTGTGCAGGGGCCACTATGGGGCATAATCCTATGTGCAGGGGCCATTATGGGGCATAATACTGTGTTCAGGGGCCACTATGGGGCATAATACCTTGTGCAGAGGCCACTATGGGGCATAATACTGTGTTCAGGGCCCACTATAGGGCATAATAGTATGCGCAGGAATGTGAGGGTGGGGTTGTTGGTCAAGGTCTTCGGTGTCAGTCGAGAGGAGGCCCGTGTCAAAAGTTTGCCACGGGTCCTGCCACTGCTTACATCTGTGGTCATGGGGAAAAAAAGAAAGCTAGAGAGAAGGAATAGGAATTTAATAGTAGGAATATAGTTTTACAGACACATTTATAATTTTCCCTTTCAATGATGGGAGAGACCATTTTCTATGTGCTGTATTATTTGTCATACAATATTGAGAAAAATGCTGGGGGTAGGTCTGCAGAAAACAAATATTGGTCTAGCAAAGGAACCTCCAGAATCCCAGAGTACTTATTTGGTCATTACCCTGAATAATGCAATGCTAATGCAGCATGTTAGCTGAGGAAGTATAGTTATTTCTATGGCTGTATAAATGCCAGCACAAACACAAACCATCACTTTGTTTGATGAATGTGACTGCAACGTTTTTGCTATGATAATTTATCACTTAAACATTCCTTGTACAAGCAAGGTTTTACAAAGTTATTAGTCATGAAAATTGCAAGTATAAACTTGAGCGTTTAATCTGGATGGTTCATGAGATATATCCGTAATTGTTTTTTTCCCCACTGCGAAAACATTTATTAAATCGTATTATGCCTCTTATGATGTAAAACTGCATCAGTAAAAAAGACTAGCGGCGGCTGGACTGTGTTTTATGCAGAGCACACACTGGTTCCTAATGCTGAACAGGATGTACCAAAATTTCTTAATAATCTAAAACTGAATTTCCATGCATAAGATGTGATGTTATTAAATACACAAATATAAACCTTTAACTAGAATTAAATGGCTAAAACAAATCTGAAAACTAAATGGGTTGTGTTCGTAAATTTACATTTTAATTCACAGTCATGCTTTGAAAGAACAAGTTGGATTGCTTAACCATATGTTTGGAAAGTAAAGGGAAAGTTATGTGAGCTGCGATAAATGAGAAGTTCTTTATATATTATTATTATGAATTATAGAGGATTATTAGAGCCAATAAATCCTGTATTTTTTAAAGAAAACTCAAGGCAGAACTTTGAGACTCTCTTTTGACTATTATAGGGCCTAAGGGGGTTGAAGTATGAACATCAAAGCCAAAATCTCTCCACCCACACACAAAGGGACAAATTTATTAATTTTCAGGCACAATAAGGGTATGTTCACAAAGAGTTTTTTGCAGGTGGATATTAACGTGGAATCCGCCTCAAAATCCACCTGCAAAAACGTCTCCTATTCATTTCAATGAAAGCCACTCGCTTTTTTTTCCACTAGCGATTTTTTTTCAGCTAGCGGGAAAAAGAAGTGACATGCCCTATCTTCCTGCAGATTCCGCGACTGACTCCACGGCTTGAGACACTCTCTTGCTTAGGCCTTTTCATTTGGGCCTAATTGGAAGTAGGATGCTGCGACGGGATGTCAATGCACTGCATCGGCATCCCGTTGCGGCTAGACGCGTGGAAAAGTCCCGGCGCAAAAAGGTTTCTGCGGTGTGAACATACCCTAAACTAGATAAGCCAGATTCATTGTGGTGGCACAGGTTGTATTATAAATCTGGTGCCTAGACTATCTGTCTAAAAGTTTACACCAATAATTTGTTGACCTAGTTTGTGCCAAAATTTTGACTCAAAATTCTGCACTCTCTTTCTGGTAAATAGCACTCTTCTCATTTAAACCACACCCCAAGCTCAAAACCAGATGCAACATTTTGTGCTAGAGATGCACAAATACTACCATATATTATGTTATGTCTTAGGTGCAAATACATTAGTAAATCCGCTCCAGGGCATCAGTTGCTCTAATTGTGTGAACAACTCACTCCTATATTTCTTCTCCAGGACCCAAACATATGCTTCTGAACTTGAAGAAGACAAAAATGGTGAAGAAGGGCCTAACACATTTTGTTTTCTATGGGATTTATTTCCAGTATGAAATTTACAAGTTATCAGCTCCTCTACACACTTTTCCCAAGTCATAGTGCTCGCATATTGTACCAATTTGGTACTTGGCATTTAATTTTAAATACTGTTGGGAAGCGTGCATTCATCTCCTTCACAAATCTACCTGGTCTATCCTTTAAAGGTCAACACTCGTAGTTCTTTTTTTTTCTATTTATGTATTTGAAGAACATTTCCAGATTAGGCTTTCTTTTTTTAGCAATTCATCTTTCAGTTTCTAGCTTGGCTGACCTTCTTTGCATGTTGTTGCTTTCCTTGCATCTTTAATGTTTCTTCAGTCCCCTGTAGCATTAGAGATTAAAGGGTTATTTTAGTGCATTATTTGCAATAGTTTATGATTTCAGCACATTCATTTATTTGTTTTAAATAGGATTTACCATCAGCCTTTGCTGCCCTATGAAAGAGCGACATAGAATGCTTCACATTGCTTTTAGCTAAAATGCTACATAGTATATGAGTGAATAAAAAGTTCCAGTTTAGTCCAGGGTATTCATGAGCAGGCTGCCCACATGGTCTCTCCCTGTCCCCTCAGCCGTTATTGAAGGTAGGCTGCCGAGTACAGTATCCCCATACAGAACAGCCCAACAATAACTGTAATGCTAAGGACACCTGCAGCTGAGACCAAAAACATCTTGCATTAACAACCTTAGCATTATGTTACTTTTGCATTGCATTCATCTTTGCAGAGCATCTGTCAGTGACAGCTGGTATCCTGTCCCTGTTACCACCACTTCCTTCCCAATCGCTGTATGACCAGCATCATCTTTCGACTTCCTCCAACCATCTTGAATTGGTTTTACTATCCTTGAAGGGTAGCTGAGCTTTCATGAAAAGTTGAAATATATGAAGGGTTTTTCTAGACAGTCTGTTCTATGCTTGTGTAAGCCTCCATACATGGTTTCCTACCACGTTTCTGCTCTTAATAATCACATTATGGCTGAAACACATTTTACATTTTTCTATCAGGCTGTGGGTGTGTATATTAAGGATCAGTGTTTCCTTCCACTGTCCATTACAGATACTGTTCTGCCGTACTGCCAGGAATAACTGTACAAAAGCAAAGAAATGTCTAAGTGACGATAATATAGGATATTCAGCATATACAGGGCAAATACATGGAGGCAAGTGACTAAAACATGGGAAAACAATCTATAAGGACAGCCAGTAAAGCTGCTTGTTGTCTGTGAATAATATTCCATCTGTAATCACACACACAGCCTGAAGTAGATACAAGAACATAGAAGACTTGTTTCTTATATTTTAAGCTGTGCGATTTGCAGAATGCAGAGATACCAGGGTTGAGGACCCATAGATGAACAGGACAGCGTGCACACTTAGATAGACAATATTCACAGCCAAAGATTCTCTTTTTATTAAAATAACAGGCACAACACGTTTCTGGACCAATGTCCCCTTTTCAAGGGCATACATTAATTCATAGAGATGATTTTTTGTATGTAGGGACTTTTAGCAGAAAATGCTACTTTGACGTCTCCCATTGACGAAGGACCAGCCTGCTGCCACTCTAATTAGGTTCTCCTATTCAAAGGTTGCGTGTTGTTGTGACTATTTCACAACTTCTAAAGACATCTACTCTTCCAATGTCTGGTTGTATCACAAGTAGGGTTGAGCCGATCTTGACTTTTCAGGTTCGATTTTAAAATCCGATTTCCGATCATTTTTCATTCGAACCCGATCTCGATCCCAATTCCGATCCCAATGCAAGTCAATGGGATTTTTTTTATTAATCGGAGATCGGATTTTAAAAGCAATCCTATTCACTATACAGCATGGAATCTAACAATTGTTAGAATCCACGCTGTGTAGTGAATCACTAAAGCAGCCAGAGGATTTTTTTTTTAATCCTCTGGCTACTTAGTCCCCCCTGGTGTCCACTTACCTCCAGAGATGGCTGGTCCGGTGCCCGGTGCCTTCTTCTTTGCTTTGCTGCAGCTCCACGCTGCTCCCTGCCCCCTCCCTGCCAGGTTAGGAGAGTGTGGGCGGGTTAGGAGAGTGTGGGCGGGTACTGGTAGGGGAGACGTCACGTCTCCCACCCTGTACCCGCCCACACTCTCCTAAGCCACATGCCCCGCCTACCTAGCGCTTTAAACACTAACCTAGGAGGTGGGGCAGCGAGGCAAGAAGAAGGAGGGCACCGGAGCAGCCATCTCTAGAGATAAGTAGCTGCTAGAGATTTAGTTTAGCCTTCCATTCCAATGAATGGAGGCAGCTGGCGCGCAGGGGGTTAAGGTTGTGTGCTGGCTGCTTCCATTCATTCCTATGGAACTGCAGCGGAGCCTTCACACTGAGTATACAGCGTATACTCAGTGTGAAGGCTAAGCAAAGCATTGTGGGAAAAGATCACCGATCTCGATCCCACATAAAAAGATTGTGTTCTGAATTCCGATGGCGATCGTGAAATTTTCTCGATCGCCAATCGGAATCCGATCTTTTCCGAACACAATCGCTCAATTCTAATTACAAGATGTGCCACTTAGCTTTTCTTCTGTTCTTTTTTGTAATTTGCAGAATGTTCAGTATTTCACAAAAAGAAAGCAGCTTGAAGATGTGTGTGGAGGCTGTAAGGAGAATCAGCCCTCCCCTCTCTATTCCCTGTGTGAAGACAGGACAGAACCTCCCACTCTCTTCATTCACTATGAAGACATCTTGCTTATC
Organism: Leptodactylus fuscus; assembly: GCF_031893055.1. Taxonomy (NCBI): domain Eukaryota; kingdom Metazoa; phylum Chordata; class Amphibia; order Anura; family Leptodactylidae; genus Leptodactylus; species Leptodactylus fuscus. The sequence goes on from NC_134269.1 coordinate 62,730,781, forward strand.
TAATGTATCTATGGATATTTTTCCCTAGTAACAATGTAGTGAACTGTAAATTAGCTAAAAGGGAATCATCTAGTAACAGGGATTTTAGAGAGGTTTGTCAGGCAGAAAGCAGCCACATTTTTAATGAAAGTTCATTACATTTTGATCCAGAATCACATGCACTATGGAATGAGACTACATTGTCTGAAAAGTTAGTGACCATTTAACCAAAATAAGTTAAGTCAATGGTGGAAGCATCTGTATGCATAAACATTTCTTATTTTACTTGGATATCACAGATATTTATTGCTGCAGTATCACAGAAAACACAGTATTGTATATCAGAAATGTAAATGTCTTTGAGTAAAATAGTGGAGGCAAAGAAACAGCTAGGAGAAATTGGCGTACCTCATCAGCAATAGCATTGACTCCAACCTGCTTCAGCTTAATACAAAATCATTAAAAGAGGGAAGGAAAAAGTGGATAGGAAAAAATGTTTTAAGTGTATACTATGCAGCAGGAGGGTCAGCTGCCTAGCATAGATCCTGGTCTCTTGGCATGCCACTACCAAGTTCACAGGGATGCTCGAGGACCAGAAATCTCTATATAAATCTAAAATACTAATAAAATGACCCTCCTGGTGCAGTGTTTCTTCTCCACATAACCCCAAATAATCCCATCCCTGCATCCTTCATTGAGGCTCCAGACTTGGAGTTGGAGTTAATTCCCTGCAATAATGTTCAAGACATTGCTAGCACATAAGTTATATTTCATAAAGTAGATACAATGCAAATTGCCATAGATTTATAGTTTACAAATGTGGAAAATTGTACTTTTGCACATACTGTATTTGCATGAACATGCACAGAGATCATCGCGTTATTGATATTGTTGCCTTTTCCTTCTGCAAAGATCCTCCAAACCATTTCTTCAGCATGAAAGGGTTTTCACATGCCAGCAGTAAAAAGAGTTATCATAAGATAAACTGCTTATTAGTTCTGCAGATTGCAGAGATATGTTTCCTTTCATATGAAAGATTACTGCAGGTTAGTGATAACTGTCACCAAAAATCACATTTATACATCATAGCATTCAGACAGCCTCTGTGCTTAGACTATGAGCTCATATAACACAAGAGCAATTTCTGTCAATATCTTTTATGGTGATGTCCATGTTACCACCCCTAGTTTATACATAAGAGCTCTGGGAAGTATCAAGACATAAATAAAATATGGGCATAGGTTATAAAAAATGGTTATGCATTATAGTAATGATAGATCAGAATTGTAAGTGAATAGGTCAAGACACATATAAAAAATGAAAAGCAAAGAGACAGCAGACTTGCTGCTGGTGAGACCTTATGATAAAGGAATATACTTAGAAAAGTAGCGTTCCTTACAATCAGGATTGTCTCACTACCTACAACAATATATTACTAAAGGCTTAAACATATTTTGTATAATTTTATCATTGTTCTGCATGATTAAGTCACCATATGACAGTATTTATAGTCACTGTATAACATAGCAGACATAGTGCTATATACATTGTTACTTTTTATAAGAGCCAACCAAATGAACCTTCCTTTTATATTTAACATTGAAGAGAAAGAGGACAAATAGAAAACAGAAAGTCTTCCATTTGTATCCATTAGTCAGGGTAACTTTAATGTCTGTAGTTGTGGTCCTTTGACAGACGTTCACCTGATGTGTTGCTGTGTTACTGTAGCCTATTGTGCATCATTTCTGTGTGGCCAAGAGGGCTCCTTAAAGGGGTTGGCCACTTTCAGACCAATATTGACAACCAGTCACAGTCACAGTACAGTAATCAGACATCAGCCTGGTAATCAGCTCTGCACCTGTGTACTCATCACATGACCATGGACCGTAAATCACATGACCATGGTCAGAGTTTTATCCTCTAGAGGTAACAGAATGAATGACAGCAAGCAGAGATCTAGAAAACCATGAGGAATTGATACAGAAAGTATATTGGAAAATTGCGTATCTTTTAATTGTACATTTGTTTGTCAATATTGGTCTGAAAGTGGCCAAAGCCTTTAAGCAGGACCTTTCATGTCTTCATGCATATGTGGTTTTAAATACCATTAGAAAGCCAACAGTGTGCTGAATTTTGTCCATAGACTTGTACTGGGGGGCGGGAGGTATTGCTCACAGCTGAGCATCATTGTTGGGCAGTAAGGAACACCCCCTCTGACAGTACAGTGCAATGGGCGAGTACTGCCGTTCTGACGGTGGGGAGAGATTGGTGCCAAAATTACCGATATACTTAATTCAGTGCACTGTTAGCTTTCTAGTGGTGTATAAAACCACATATGTATGAGGACATAAAAGGTCCTCTTTAAGTCCCACATTGTGCAAACTCAGAGGTTTTTTTGGCTAATGTGGAAGAGCAGTGGAAAAAATTACTACATGTTACCAGATTCTGCTTAATCTCATCCATACATTGCGGGGGGGGGGGGAGGCTATAGAAAAGGAGCATTTTCAAAAACACAGCATGTTAATTTGAGCATTTTTCCTATATATTGTATAGGGGAAGAAAAAAAGCAGAGAAAAAAACAGCAAAAATTCTATGAAAAACTCCACTTCCATCGTGTTTTTTTTTTAGCTGCAATTCACTAAGTGGGCGTTAGCCTAAAAGAGTTTTGCCACAAACCAAACTTATGAACTACCCATTGGATATGATGTAAGTGTCTGATGAGAAGGGTGCAACAGATGGATTCCCCCCCCCCCCCCACCCCACACACACAACCACACACACACACACTAATCACAAGAACTGGGGTCCTTGAGTCTGCTACATGAAAATAAGTGTTAGTGGGCATGCTTGGACCACCCATTCATTTACTTCAATGGGACTTAGCCTACATGAAGCATTTTATGACCTGAACTACCTAATTATTAACACTTTAGTGGGGGGAATTGCAGAAAACAAGATTATTGGAGGGGTTTTTCACAAAAACTTTTAATCCTGTAAAACACTCAAAAATGTAAGCTTGCTTTCAATCTTTCCTTGGTAAAAGGGTGTTCTCCTCCCTGCCCTAAAAATATAATATGTTAAATAGAAAAGAAATATCTCATCAATTGCACAATGAAATCAACACTTGTATTCATGAAGGGTTAATATGATAGATTTCCTCTCCAAACCTGTGCAGTCCAGTCATTTCAGTGTGCATATTGATTGACTCAGCGTCTTACAAAGGCATAGTTATTATTATGAGACAACCACATCTGTCTCTCGCAGAACTTTAATACACTCGCCAAGTCCCCAGCTCTCAAGGTCTCAATTATAATCCGGTCAGATAATGTGGCAACTTTAATACAAAGCATGTCAGCTCTCTATACAGCAGAGGAAATGCAGCAAACATGAAATGTTAAGCTTGAAACAAAAAGCATTTCATTCCCCTGACTACTGAAATCTCTGTTAAGGAAAAGGTTGACTACTAACTCTTCGGAAAAGGAAACCCAGTAGGCGACCGTTCCAAGACTGCTCAGAAAAGATTATTGCAGATGCTCCCTGTGTACTCACAGTGAGTAAAATCTTTTAAACCTTCATCCCAAACCCAGTGGTATACCCAAGTATCCAACCGCAAAGATCAGACAAGAACTAAATTGTGAACCTGAACCAGTGGGAGCATCACGTTCATCTCCACACAGGAACCTAAGAATATGAATTTTTGGAAAAATCTAGACGAAGTCATTTCATGTCATCCTGCTTCTGCAGAAATTGATAATATAGCAGTGTACAATTTATAAATGTCTTGTAAGGTTAAAATATATTCTTCTGCCAATATAAACTTTTGTTACAAGATGTGAGTGGAACTAGAATATTTATTATGCAGGTTCAAAAGTGTCCAAAGGGGAGGAGGTGAATCTCAGTGGGTCCCTGAGCAATGGTGGACCGCAAGTCCTCTATACCCAGCACAATGCAGCACACTCACTGCCCAACATGCAGATAAGTAGCGTACGGCACCTTGTCCAGCCTACAAATCCATATAATAAACTGGGAAGATTATTTAACAATGTTACCAAGATTATTATTAAATAGGAACATTGGGTGGCTAAGAGGACATCTTGTGATAGAGGCGGGTCAGCCAGCATCCTCCTTCCACGAGTGCTGCTTCTTGATGTTGCTTCATGTGCCCCCAACCTTCAATGATCTTTAAACACATGGTCCCAGATCACTTAGCTAAGAGGGTCCTTGTCCAAGGATAGAGCCAAATATCAAGCTATGGACAGAACACCGAGGGCAGAAACAGTCTAAAGCATGGGCTAGGCTGTGGGCTACTACTAGTGGTGCAGTTTTAAAGTATTTCAAATGGGAGGCTGATAACATTTGCATTTAGCTATACAGTAGGCCCTCAGAATGATTTTTATTCATGGTACCTAGTCAGCCTAGTCAGATCCTGCTACTATGTGTATCAGTAAGAGACATTATATAGGATAGTGCAATAGTTTTAGGTACCTTAAAGGGGTTGTTCGGGCATTTAATTCAAACTTACCGCCTGGACCAGTGGCGTAACTACCACCATAGCAGCAGAGGCAGCTGCCACAGGGGCATTAGGGGCCCAGTGACAGCTACCCCTGCTACCCCCGCTCTTATCACAGACAAACTGTTGTAACTGCAATAACAGTGGGGGAAAGCTTGTAGGACCTTTAGATGAAGGACTTTGTTTGACATCAGCATTCACATGAGTAGGTGGGCATGTCTTTATAGCCCGTGCAGTCCTGGAGGAGATGAAGAGAAGGAGAGAGGTGCTGCTAGGTACTGAAGGGGAGGGGGGATTGGAGATGCAGAATGGAGAGTGTGTGTGTGTGTGTGTGTGTGTGTGTGTCTGTGTGTGAGTGTGTATGTATGTGTGGTGTGGAGGAGGGAAGAGGACAGTGTCCTGATATCTGTGTATTAGGAGGAGGGGGGACAGTGTCCTGATATCTGTGTATTAGGAGGAGGGGGAGGTGAGTGTCAGTAGATGGATCAGTACTCTACACATTGTTTGTATTCAGACTTGCCTGCAATTGCTGTTACTAATGACTGTCTAATAGTAGTCAGGGGGCGCTCTGTGTATTGTATTGTACTGAAGGGGAGGGGGATGTGAGATGCAGGATGAAGAGTGTGTGTCTGTGTGTGAGTGTGTATGTATGTGTGGTGTGGAGCAATTTAGGAGCAACAGTAACCTAGGGGCAAAGATGGAGGGGAGGACATGAAAATGGGGGTAGAGATGAGGGGTGCATGAAACTGGGGGCAGATGGAGGGAGGGCATGAAATGTCATGTGACATCCGTGCGTTATTAAAGATGGCCAACACCACCAAAGACTGCAGCGGAGCCGGAGACAGGTAAGTAATAGAGATGAGCGAACAGTGTTCTATCGAACTCATGTTCGATCGGATATTAGGCTGTTCGGCATGTTCGAATCGAATCGAACACCGCGTGGTAAAGTGCGCCATTACTCGATTCCCCTCCCACCTTCCCTGGCGCCTTTTTTGCTCCAATAACAGCGCAGGGTAGGTGGGACAGGAACTACGACACCGGTGACGTTGAGAAAAGTAGGCAAAACCCATTGGCTGCCGAAAACATGTGACCTCTAATTTAAAAGAACAGCGCCGCCCAGGTTCGCGTCATTCTGAGCTTGCAATTCACCGAGGACGGAGGTTTCCGTCCAGCTAGCTAGGGCTTAGATTCTGGGTAGGCAGGGACAGGCTAGGATAGGAAGGAGAAGACAACCACAACAGCTCTTGTAAGAGCTAAATTCCAGGGAGAAGCTTGTCAGTGTAACGTGGCACTGACGGGCTCAATCGCCGCAACCCAGCTTTCCCAGGATCCTGAATGGAATACACTGTCAGTGTATTCCCGTATACCCGATATATACCCCGATACCCGTTCCAACGGTGTGCCCCCCCACCTTCACCCCAGAAATACCCTGCAAGTCCCCTAGCAATAGAATTGGGGCTATATACACCCACAATTTTTACTACTGGTATACAGTGCCATTGTCTGACTGGGAATTCAAAGAATATATTGGGGTTATAAATACCCTCATTTCTTGCTACTGCCATATAGTGCCAGTTTCTGACTGGTAATTCAAAGAATATATTGTGGTTACGTGCACCCACAATTTTTACTACTGGTATACAGTGCCATTGTCTGACTGGGAATTCAAAGAATATATTGGGAATACAAATACCCTCATTTCTTGCTACTGCCATATAGTGCCAGTGTCTGACTGGGAATTCAAAGAATATATTGGGGTTACGTGCACCCACAATTTTTACTACTGGTATACAGTGCCATTGTCTGACTGGGAATTCAAAGAATATATTGGGAATACAAATACCCTCATTTCTTGCTACTGCCATATAGTGCCAGTTTCTGACTGGTAATTCAAAGAATATATTGTGGTTACGTGCACCCACAATTTTTACTACTGGTATACAGTGCCATTGTCTGACTGGGAATTCAAAGAATATATTGGGAATACAAATACCCTCATTTCTTGCTACTGCCATATAGTGCCAGTTTCTGACTGGTAATTCAAAGAATATATTGGGGTTACGTGCACCCACAATTTTTACTACTGGTATACAGTGCCATTGTCTGACTGGGAATTCAAAGAATATATTGGGAATACAAATACCCTCATTTCTTGCTACTGCCATATAGTGCCAGTGTCTGACTGGGAATTCAAAGAATATATTGGGGTTACGTGCACCCACAATTTTTACTACTGGTATACAGTGCCATTGTCTGACTGGGAATTCAAAGAATATATTGGGGTTATAAATACCCTCATTTCTTGCTACTGCCATATAGCGCCAGTTTCTGACTGGTAATTCAAAGAATATATTGTGGTTACGTGCACCCACAATTTTTACTACTGGTATACAGTGCCATTGTCTGACTGGGAATTCAAACAATATATTGGGAATACAAATACCCTCATTTCTTGCTACTGCCATATAGTGCCAGTGTCTGACTGGGAATTCAAAGAATATATTGGGGTTACGTGCACCCACAATTTTTACTACTGGTATACAGTGCCATTGTCTGACTGGGAATTCAAAGAATATATTGGGAATACAAATACCCTCATTTCTTGCTACTGCCATATAGTGCCAGTTTCTGACTGGTAATTCAAAGAATATATTGGGGTTACGTGCACCCACAATTTTTACTACTGGTATACAGTGCCAATTTCTAACTAGGAATTCAAAATGCGCAAGGCTCCCGGAAAGGGACGTGGACGAGGCCGTGGGCGAGGTCGGGGGAATGGTTCTGGGGAGCAAGGTAGCAGTGAAGCCACAGGGCGTCCCGTGCCTACTCCTGTGGGGCAGCAAGCATTGCGCCACTCCACAGTGCCAGGGTTGCTTGCCACATTAACTAAACTGCAGGGTACAAACCTTAGTAGGCCCGAGAACCAGGAACAGGTCTTGCAATGGCTGTCAGAGAACGCTTACAGCACATTGTCCAGCAGCCAGTCAGACTCTGCCTCCTCTCCTCCTATTACCCAACAGTCTTGTCTTCCTTCCTCCCAAAATTCCGAAGCTTTACAGAACAATAACCCAAACTGTCCCTGCTCCCCAGAGCTGTTCTCCGCTCCTTTCATTGTCCCTCAACCTGCCTCTCCACGTCACGATTCCACGAACCTAGCAGAGGAGCATCTGTGTCCAGATGCTCAAACACTAGAGTCTCCTCCATCTCCGTTCGATTTGGTGGTGGATGACCAGCAACCCACCCTCATCGACGATGATGTGACGCAGTTGCCGTCAGGGCATCCAGTTGACCGGCGCATTGTGCGGGAGGAGGAGATGAGACAGGAGTTGGAAGAGGAAGTGGTGGATGATGAGGACACTGACCCGACCTGGACAGGGGGGATGTCAAGCGGGGAAAGTAGTGTGGATGTTGAGGCAGGTGCAGCACCAAAAAGGGTAGCTAGAGGCAGAGGCAGAGGTCAGCAGCTTAGGCGAAGCCAGGCCACACCCGGAATCTCCCAAGATGTTCCAGTTCGTACCCAGCCCCGAAAAACTCCCACCTCGAGAGCACGTTTCTCGAAGGTGTGGAGTTTTTTCAAGGAATGCGCCGAGGACAGATATAGTGTTGTCTGCACAATTTGCCTCTCGAAATTGATTAGGGGCTCTGAGAAGAGCAACCTGTCCACCACTTCAATGCGCCGTCATTTGGAATCCAAGCACTGGAATCAGTGGCAGGCAGCAACGGCAGGACAAAGGCCGCCTGCCGTTCACGCCACTGCCACTGCCTCTGCCACTGCCTCTGCCTCTGCCACTGCCACTGCTGACTGTGCTGGCGATGCACTCCAGAGGACGAGCCAGGACACCACTTCATCTGCCTCCGCCACTTTGTTGACTTCTACCTCATCCTCCCCTGGTCCTGTCTTATCTCCTTCTCCTGCACCATCAAAGGCACCATCAGGCGTTTCTTTACAACAACCCACCATCTCTCAGACATTGGAGCGGCGGCAGAAATACACTGCTAACCACCCACACGCGCAAGCCTTGAACGCCAACATCGCTAAATTGCTGGCCCAGGAGATGTTGGCGTTCCGGCTTGTTGAAACTCCCGCCTTCCTGGACCTGATGGCAACTGCGGCACCTCGCTATGCCGTCCCTAGCCGTCACTACTTCTCCCGGTGTGCCGTCCCCGCCTTGCACCAGCACGTGTCACTCAACATCAGGCGGGCCCTTAGTTCCGCGCTTTGCACAAAGGTCCACTTGACCACCGACGCGTGGACAAGTGCATGCGGACAGGGACGCTACATTTCACTGACGGCACACTGGGTGAATGTAGTTGAGGCTGGGACTGCTTCCCAAACTGGCCCGGTGTACCTCGTCTCCCCGCCTAACATTCCTGGCAGGGACACGAGAAGAACACCCCCCTCCTCCTCCTCCTCTACCGCCTCCTCCTCCGCCACCGCCTCCTCCTCTGCCACCGCCTCCTCCTCTGCTGTTAGATTGACCCCAGCTACGAGTTGGAAACGTTGCAGCACTGGCGTTGGTAGACGTCAGCAGGCTGTGCTGAAGCTGATCAGCTTGGGGGACAGACAGCACACTGCCTCCGAGGTGAGGGATGCCCTCCTCGATGAGACGGCAATATGGTTTGAGCCGCTGCACCTGGGCCCAGGCATGGTCGTTTGTGATAATGGCCGGAACCTGGTAGCAGCTCTGGAGCTTGCCGGACTCCAACATGTTCCATGCCTGGCCCACGTCTTCAACCTAGTGGTGCAACGTTTCCTAAAGAGCTACCCCAATGTTCCAGAGCTACTGGTGAAAGTGCGGCGCATGTGCGCCCACTTTCGCAAGTCGACAGTAGCCGCTGCTAGCTTAAAATCTCTCCAGCAACGCCTGCATGTGCCACAACACCGGCTTTTGTGCGACGTCCCCACACGCTGGAACTCAACGTTTCAGATGTTGAATAGAGTGGTTGAGCAGCAGAGACCTTTGATGGAATACCAGCTACAAAACCCTAGGGTGCCACAAAGTCAGCTGCCTCAGTTTCACATCCATGAGTGGCCATGGATGAGAGACCTTTGTGACATCCTACGGGTCTTTGAGGAGTCCACAAGGAGGGTGAGCTCTGAGGATGCGATGGTGAGCCTTACAATCCCGCTCTTGTGTGTTCTGAGAGAATCCCTGATTGACATCAGGGATAACTCAGATCACACAGAGGAGTTAGGGATAGCATCCGATCCGTCACAGCTGGAGAGTAGGTCCACACATCTGTCCGCTTCACTGCGTTTAATGGAGGAGGAGGAGGAGGAGGAGGAGGAAGAAGAGTTGTCCGATGATGTGATGGTGATACAGGAGGCTTCCGGGCAACTTCGAATCGTCCCATTGTTGCAGCGCGGATGGGTAGACATGGAGGATGAGGAGGAAATGGAGATTGAACTTTCCGGTGGGGCCAGAGGAGTCATGCCAACTAACACTGTGGCAGACATGGCTGAGTTCATGTTGGGGTGCTTTACAACCGACAAGCGTATTGTCAAAATCATGGAGGACAACCAGTACTGGATCTTTGCTATCCTTGACCCCCGGTATAAAAACAACATCTCGTCTTTTATTCCGGTAGAGGGGAGGGCCAATCGCATCAATGCTTGCCACAGGCAATTGGTGCAGAATATGATGGAGATGTTTCCAGCATGTGACGTTGGCGGCAGGGAGGGCAGTTCCTCCAGTAGGCAACCAAGTTCTCACCGGTCCACACAAACGAGGGGCACACTGTCTAAGGTCTGGGACACCTTGATGGCACCCCCTCGCCAAAGTGCCGCCACGGAGGGTCCTAGTGTCACCAGGCGTGAGAAGTATAGGCGCATGTTGCGGGAATACCTTTCTGACCACAGCCCTGTCCTCTCCGACCCCTCTGCGCCCTACACGTATTGGGTGTCGAAGTTGGACCTGTGGCTTGAACTTGCCCTATATGCCTTGGAGGTGCTGTCCTGTCCTGCCGCCAGCGTCCTATCTGAGAGGGTGTTCAGTGCAGCCGGTGGCATCATCACTGACAAGCGCACCCGTCTGTCAGCTGAGAGTGCCGACCGGCTCACTTTGATAAAAATGAACCACCACTGGGTAGAGCCGTCATTTTTGTGCCCACCTGTGTAAAGCACCCCAACATGAAACTCCATGTCTGTACTCAACCTCTCCAATTCCTCCGCATCCTCATACTCATCCACCATAAGCGTTGCACAATTCTGCTAATACTAGGCTCCCTCCACCCTGATTTCCCCCAACTCTGCTGGTTAGAGGCTCCCTCCACCCTGATTTCCACCAACTCTGCTGGTTAGAGGCTCCCTCCACCATGAATTTGCCCAAACTGGGCTGTTTAGAGGCTCCCTCCACCATGAATTGGTCCAAACTGGGGTTTTTAGAGGCTCCCTCCACCATGAATTGGTTCAAACTGGGCTGTTTAGCGGCTCCCTCCACCATTAATTGTTCCAAACTGGGCTGGTTAGAGGCTCCCTCCACCATGAATTTGCCCAAACTGGGCTGTTTAGAGGCTCCCTCCACCATGAATTTGCCCAAACTGGGCTGGTTAGAGGCTCCCTCCACCATGAATTGGTCCAAACTGGGGTTTTTAGAGGCTCCCTCCACCATGAATTTCCCAAAACTTGGCTGTTTAGAGGCTCCCTCCACCATTAATTGGTCCAAACTGGGCTGGTTAGAGGCTCCCTCCACCATGAATTTGCCCAAACTGGGCTGGTTAGAGGCTCCCTCCACCATGAATTGGTCCAAACTGGGGTTTTTAGAGGCTCCCTCCACCATGAATTGGTCCAAACTGGGTTTTTTAGAGGCTCCCTCCACCATGAATTTGCCCAAACTGGGCTGTTTAGAGGCTCCCTCCACCATGAATTGGTCCAAACTGGGCTGGTTAGAGGCTCCCTCCACCATGAATTTCCCAAAACTTGGCTGTTTAGAGGCTCCCTCCACCATTAATTGGTCCAAACTGGGCTGGTTAGAGGCTCCCTCCACCATGAATTTGCCCAAACTGGGCTGTTTAGAGGCTCCCTCCACCATGAATTGGTCCAAACTGGGTTTTTTGGAGGCTCCCTCCACCATGAATTGGTCCAAACCGGGCTGTTTAGAGGCTCCCTCCACCATGAATTTGCCCAAACTGGGCTGGTTAGAGGCTCCCTCCACCATGAATTGGTCCAAACTGGGCTGGTTAGAGGCTCCCTCCACCATGAATTTGCCCAAACTGGGCTGTTTAGAGGCTCCCTCCACCATGAATTGGTCCAAACTGGGTTTTTTAGAGGCTCCCTCCACCATGAATTGGTCCAAACTGGGCTGTTTAGAGGCTCCCTCCACCATGAATTTGCCCAAACTGGGCTGGTTAGAGGCTCCCTCCACCATTAATTGGTCCAAACTGGGCTGGTTAGAGGCTCCCTCCACCATGAATTTGCCCAAACTGGGCTGTTTAGAGGCTCCCTCCACCATGAATTTGCCCAAACTGGGCTGTTTAGAGGCTCCCTCCACCATGAATTTGCCCAAACTGGGCTGTTTAGAGGCTCCCTCCACCATGAATTGGTCCAAACTGGTTTTTTTAGAGGCTCCCTCCACCATGAATTTGCCCAAACTGGGCTGGTTAGAGGCTCCCTCCACCATGAATTGGTCCAAACTGGGTTTTTTAGAGGCTCCCTCCACCATGAATTTGCCCAAACTGGGCTGGTTAGAGGCTCCCTCCACCATGAATTGGTCCAAACTGGGTTTTTTAGAGGCTCCCTCCACCATGAATTTGCCCACACTGGGCTGGTTAGAGGCTCCCTCCACCATGAATTGGTCCAAACTGGGGTTTTTAGAGGCTCCCTCCACCATGAATTTGCCCAAACTGGGGTGTTTAGAGGCTCCCTCCACCATGAATTTGCCCAAACTCTGCTGGTTAGAGGCTCAATCCACCCTGATTTTCAAAACAAATGTTGGTGCCAACCTCAACTTACTACAAGGGCCAAATTCACTGCTGGTGACAAGCTCTCCTCACTGCAAGTGCCAAATACACATGTTTCAAGGTGTTTTCCTACTGTCAGAGAGGTGGTATTGAGTGTGTAAAGTGTGTAGTTGTTAGGCTGTGATGTTGGGGTAATAGAGGGTCTTTGGTGTGTTAGATGCCCCCAGACATGCTTCCCCTGCTGTCCCAGTGTCATTCCAGAGGTGTTGGCATCATTTCCTGGGGTGTCATAGTGGACTTGGTGACCCTCCCGACACGGATTTGGGTTTCCCCCTTAACGAGTATCTGTTCCCCATAGACTATAATGGGGTTCGAAACCCATTCGAACACACGAACATTGAGCGGCTGTTCGAATCGAATTTCGAACCTCGAACATTTTAGTGTTCGCTCATCTCTAGTAAGTAACTTTTTTTTATGTCTGTATCTCCCCCGGGTCTTCGATTATTATACTCTGTGGTCTGAAAATACCCCAGAGTATAATAATTGTTCATGGGTGTTCATTATGGTGCATAATCCCGTGTGCAGGGGCCACAATGGGGTGTAATAATATGTGCAGGGGCCACTGAGGGACATAATAGAGCGCACAGGAATGTGGCGGGGGGGGGGGCGGTCGGTCAAGGTCTTCGGTGTCAGTCAGGAGGGGGGGAGCCCCATGTCAAAAGTTCGCCATGGGGCCCCGCCATTCCTAGTTACGCCACTGGCCTGGACAATTTGTATTTAAATTGCTTGGATTTTCAGGTTGATTCAACTCAGTGTCATGTGATCGAAAGCAGCATCTGGCACCCGAGTCTGTATCCTCCCTTCTCTCTATGTTCATATTCTCTATTGCCTGCTCTATGGGGGCTGGCAGACTAGATAGTACAGCCAACGTAGTACAAGTAATACACATTGAAAAAGAAGAGAAGGGAAGAACTGGATGAGGTGGATCAAATTGGGTGTTGGGTGCTGGTTCTGATAATATGACCCTGGATAAGAACCAGCCTAAAATCCAGAGGTTTGGGCAAAATAGAACTTGATCAGGAAACAAGTATAAAATAAATCCCCAGACGAGCCTCTCAAAGTCGAGTGATGGAGTAAGTAAGTAGTAAGTAGGAATGCTTGAGGTGTCTGACTAGTCAATCACTGGCTGAGGTGGATTATCGGTCCTGAGTAGAAATCTCTGTGTATGTGAGGAAACCTCAAGAAATTGGGCACAACAAGAACCTGGTCAGTGTGTGGAGCAAAGAACCTGGGAATCAAGGAACAACCAATCACAGTACAGCTTTCATTTTTGAAGTGCACCATAAGAAATAAAAGCTGTCCTATGATTGGTTGCTATGGGCAACAGAGACAGTTCTCTTAGCCCTTTTACCAAATGGCTTCCAATAGATGGTAACTATAGGTCAACTATTAAAATGACACTTGGCCTGGTGTCCAACAGATAACTCACCTCTCCAGGTCCAGCCAGTGACTGGAAACTGAACAATATTAGCTCATCTCAGGTTCATTTTGTAGTCTTGGTCACTGACCACAGACAATTCAGATGCCAATTAAAATGTTTATCCACTTTACACAGACCCTTTCTGTGCCCATTATTCCCATTATTACTACCTATACTCTATCAATGTAATATAGTTTGTTTCCGCATTATAATCATTCTCAGAATGTTTAATGGATGATTCATTTGTTCCATTTCCTGCTGGTGAATAACATTGGTCTGAGAGGGGCAGTCGGACCCCACAATCAGCATGTTAATGGTGGAGGGGGGGGAACAACCTTTGACCTTGATAAAATTTATCTAAACTAGTCCACCTTGACTCACATAAAGCAAACACAAGGTCAACTATCCTCCCTTATAGCTGGTAATGGTACTACTGACTGCAAGAGAATATTCACAAGTGCAGGTTTTGTTCAAATGCCTCTTCAAGGGGCCACATGGTGGCTCAGTGGTTAGCACCGCAACCTTGCAGCGCTGGAGTCCTGGTGTTCAAATCCCACTAAGGGTGAAAAAAACATCTGCAAGGAGTTTGTATGTTCTCTCCGTTTTTGCATGGATTTCCATCCCATATTCCAAAGAAAATACTGATAGGGAAAAATGTACATTGTGAGCTCTATGTGGGGCTCACAATCTACATAGAAAAAAAAATGCCACTTTGGAAGCCAGAATATAAATTGGATCTAATAAAATATAAGAAACAATCTATAGTTCTTGTTGGTATGTGTCTCTTATAGTTCCTGTTGGTATCTGTTCTCTATAGTTCCTGTTGGTATCTGTCCCCTATAGTTCCTGTTGGTATTTGTCCCCTATAGTTTTTCCCTTTTATAATCCACACTTGATTTTGCCTGACTAACCAATCACTGTGTTAGGAACCAAATACAGTATAGAACGGACAGTTAGTCCGGGCAATCAAACTCCCCTCTACACTGAGGCAAAACAGCACTGAACATCCAATGCCCTCCAAGAAGGAGCAGAACCAGGCTCCAGAGGTCTTCGCCAGAGCTCCTGATGGTGGAGATGGACTACTAAATTCTGGGTCCCTGAACCGCAGCCATCACATGCACAGCGCACTCCCAATCACAGCAGGACCCAGAAACCCGAAAACCATTCCCCTCGGTAGATGTAGAAACAGATGAAGCTGGTCAGCGGACTAGAGTGCAGTAATAGGAGTTCACCAGAAGATGGCGGAAGCAGTGCAAAGTAGTTGTACTAGCCGGTTCGGTAATCAGGAGGTCACGCAGTTTCCAGGGATGAGACAAAAGGATGAAGCAAAGGGGTAGTAGCAAGCCAGGTCATACACAGGAGGTCACAAGGTACATAGTCGCAGGTCAAGGAGAGGTGGTCTGGAAGGCAAGCAGGGTCATACACAGGAGGCAAATGATAGATACACAATAGGAGGGCAGGAAACAAGGACAGGGGCCAACAGGATAATGCAGAGAGGAGCTGATTCCAGGGAACTGAATAATCAGCAGCGAGCCGGAGCCAGAGTCAAACTTAAATAGACTCCATGTTGCTGCCTGATGCCCTGATCCCGGAAGTCTGCTTTCTCATCCTAAGAGGAGACTGGCAACCCCCGCAGGCTATTGTAGAGGCTCCGGTCCTCCTGAAGGACCCGGAAGAGCCAGAACCAACATAGATATAGGAGTGGGACGGCAGCCACCATGCACCATAGTGAAGGCTCTGGTCTATCTCCTAACACCCTGGGTGAGGTGGATCACCGGTCCTGAGCTGACATCTCTGTGTATATGAGGAGACCTCAAGAAACGGAGCACATACAGTATGTTATACTTCGTACAATATACAACAAATTCAGCAAAACAACCCCAAATCTCAAGCTGAAACACTCAATAGCCTTAGGCTTGCTTTATACTTGTGTAAAATACTGCAGGATATTTTATCATGAGTGACTGGCATGAGTGATGTTCTACGTACATCATTTATGCCTCCTATCCTTCATAGAGGGCAAAAATCCTCCCACAGGCACAGCAACACAGACTTCTGCACAGCAGAGCAACCATGTGAACTGCAGTCTATTAGCCGGAATGAAGAGTGGCTCCCTGCTTGTAATATTACAGAATGTTGCACATGGAGTGTGTTGATGCATCATCTTATAGAACACTGCAATGCTATAGTATGAGTATTAGTGGTTGTTATATGTAATGTTACACTGCTACAACTTACATCATATATTGTGTGTATAGATGCAAATCCTAACAACATAAGTTACAATGTGTACACTACAGACAAAACATGTCTCTCTTTATATTCATTTGTTTGCAACATTGTATTGTCGAATTGATCCATAACCAAACAAACCATTGTTTTGATACTTATATTTTACAAAGCCTAAGTCATGCCAGGTCTCGGAGGGAGTGGCAATACTTCCATATGAATGAATGGATACCTTCGCCTAAGAACAAATTATTATGTGAGGGATTGGTATGTCAGGCAGACAAGTATCCTTGCAGTGTAAGTCAACCGTATTTAGTAAGCCCTTGTTTGCGGCAGAACAACGGTTAATACAGGATGTGAGGAAGAGAAAGGTAATTTACTGCATGAAGTAGCACAGTGTTATGGTCTAGTCAGCCACATAAATGCTCATTTCACCTCAATCACAGGGAGCTGGCAGGAAGAAAGGTTGACTTGAGCCACTGCGTGTTCCTTTGTGCATGTAGGTTAGAAAGGTACTTGGCAGGATTTATGTCTTACTGTTGCTGAAAGGTATCTTGACCTTTATTAATTCTTTTTTGCCCCTTTGATATAAAGATAATAGCTGTCACATGTGTGTGTCACAGTACCAAATTAATACAATTCTAACTTTCAGCTTATTGTTCCTGTATTATCTATTCATCATGTTTGACATCTATTTTTATGCATGAAACCAAGGTAAAAAGCCTAAACCTGCTGATATTTCCAGTAAAACATTTAGTAAAGACTTTAGTAAACGCTAAAGTTCAATAAATTGCTGTAACACATAAAGGGGCAGTACAAGATTTCTCAATGTCCAAAGCATGAATTACCCCCCCACCCCAAATCAGATGCATATCATAAAAGCTGGCAGGTGGTATTAATTCAACTTACAACTATTTGCCCTGATCAACCCTGTAACATGTATGATTGGCTCTACTTGGCATGCAACTTATGCCATGCATCTATTAATCTGTATTACATGAGCTAAAGGAATACATATAATATTACCATTGCAATAACAAAATTCAGCACCATGGAAAGAAAACAGAGCATAGAAAGCAAACTTTGAGAAGAGTATAAGGTTATGCCAAGAAAAGTATTTATCCTCCTTGATCGGTCAGAGTCTGACCACTGAGACCCCTACTGTTCTCATTAACAAGAGCTATATTTTACCCCATGCTGGGTATTCACTGACCGCACCCAGAATGAACTTAGGAATGTTGTGTAGTGGACATATGAACTTTTTCTCAGATTCACGTCAGTGGAAGCACCAGAGATAACCATGTGCTCTACTTTGGCTGTGTAAAGTGAATGGGAGCGCCATCCACCAAGTGACAGGCTGAATGCGTAACACAGGGAAAATACACTTTAGATTGGTTAGAGTCTCAGCAGTCAGACCGCTACTGATCAGATATTTATACTGTATCCTATGGATACAGGAGAAATACTTTTAGTGATATTTAAAGTGGAAACAGCACGGATTGGAAATTCTATAGAGTAGGCAGCTAAGGGACAGACAAAGGCACAGACGTATCATTCCTCCACATGGGTGATGTGAGGCTGCACATGGTCCCTCCTCTACAAAGTCATTCCATTGGTGAACAATGTATTGGAAAGCAAGCTGATCTTTTCTTATACAAATGATGGCGAGGGTGAAGAGACCATTGGTGTCCAGAACGGACAGAAAGTTTGCATGAGCCAACAGCAGATTAAAAGGTCTACTGTGACAATTTATGATAGTTAGCTAGATAAACCAACACCTGGACTAAAATTATCTTGGTCAGAGGTCAACTTGCACAACCATCACCTCTGCAATTTGGGTACAGTTATTGATCAGGACCTGCCGTGAACTAGATATCTGTCATTAGCAAACCTTTTCACTTCTACCTGAATTACATTGCAAGAGTAAACCACCTCATTCCACCATCAGATATAGACACACTGATACATGCCTTCATAACCTGATGGCTGGACTACTGTAATGCCCCATACGTATGCTTCTTACACAGAGCAATATACCCCCTTGACTTACTCCAAAATGCTGCATTTAAGTTAAAAACTAAACAATCCAACATGATGCTATAAGGGTATGTTCACACAGCAGAATTTGTCATGTCCTGCTTGCTCTTCCTGTGATTCCGAGACTCCCATTCATCTGGGCCTAATAAGCAGTGGGGAGTAACCACGGAATGCCAGTGCACTGCATCAGCAAGCCATAGCGGCTAGACCATGGGTGAATATGCCAGTGGCGGAAAATGAAGAGGGTTCTTCATTTTACGTTGTGTAAGCATACCCTAGGGGTGCCCATACATGGCCAATTTTTGATCAGGTGATGTTTAGGGGTTTTTTTATGCAGTTATGAAGCTAAAAACAGAAGTGGATTTGAATAGAAGGAGCACCGGCTGTGCTTTATACTTTCTCTCCCATTATGGCCCACACCCGAATTTAGGTGTAAAACTACGTTAGAAAATCAGGACAAAATCTGATCAACACCTGACTGTGTATAGGTATCTAAAGCACAAACAGGAGCTGCCCATTATCCATGCCATGCCTAAGGCCCTGCTGCTTTTATGTTGTCACCTAATACTTTCTTAGTTTCCTGATATTAACCATTGTACAACTTCCTAACCTGTGGCTAATATATCAGATTAATGAAATTACCTGCCACTTCATTCATCAGGCTCTAGAATGTGTATAGCTAAAAATAAATGATGTAATTCCTACCTTTCCAAGCCGCCTTTACAAAGCCTCATTAGCCTCAGCCTACATGCTCCAGTTACCTGATAACCATCTTATTTCACTGATGGGTTAGTAATATGAACTGTGCACCATAATCATTTTGCTTTTGCTGTATTAGAAGTTAGCTCTCCTTGTCCTGGACTTGCATCTGCACACAGCAACCAATCTTAAGACGTGAAGCTAAAAGGCAGGAAAGCATCAGTTTGAACCAATGATGAGGCAGGAGGTGTGTCTCAGACTACCTCAGGTTCTTTGTATCCACTATATATCGGTTACAGTCACAAATCACACCTCCACCTAATGTAGTTAAGCTATAGAAGTACTCGAGGAACAAGATCTCTTATATATGTCACTATAAATAAAATTATTTTAAAATCTTAATGCTAAGAATACAATAAAACCGATTTATTACTGTGGTTGCAACTTGAACATGGTGAAAAATCAGGTTCAAGTTGGCACAATATGCAGCATCCAGTTATAGACCAAATTTTTCGCTCAGAAATGTTATGCAGAATCCCAAAATGTCACTGTTTAAACAGGTTTTATTTTCTGTGCCTCTGGTTCTGTTATGTGTATATATTGTGTATGTGTTATGTGTATTCTATTGTTTTGCAGCTTCCCTTCTGTGTTTTCCTATGTTGGCATGCCCCACTGTTTGGTTTAACACCACACTTGTTTCAGCCCTGGTCAAGCCACTGGGTGGGGTCTGAGAGATAAAAGTTAGGCCTCAATGTTAGCAATTGGTGGACAATGAATGTTAGCACTATCACACTGTGCCCTGTGGTCCCTATTCAGCCCCTGAGGGAAAAGATTTTAAACCACGGCCATGCTCAAGACAGCCCTGAGACAGTGAATATTCCACTGTTTAACCAACAGACACAGTGCCAAGAGGAGAGAAGGAATCCTGACTACCAAGAGTTGTTATCCAGGACCCACCTTGTAAGGTAACTGAACCCAGGAAGGACTTCCTTATTAACAACCCCCGAAACTATCTCCCAGATGTGGCTAAGATACTGAGAGAGTTGTTGGAGAGAAGTACAAGGCACTTAAGTACCATCAGGTCTGGGCATCCCTGATCCCCAAGCTTGGGCATATCAAGCAGTTGGTAGGCTACTACCCCCATCGGGAAGCTGCACAGGTTTGCAGTTGCCACAGTAAACTTTATCCTGTTTCTTCACTGCCTGCTGAGTTCTTCCTGGATTAACATCAGGATCTTTCAGAACACCGTCACACTGGCTCAGAGTTTTGAGGGCCACACTCCAACTGGAAGCACCCTGGGGGAACTGCTATCACCACCATCCGGTTGCATGCAGAACTTCCGTCCGCCACACCACCACCTATTTTCCCCTAATCGGCCTAGGAGGTATGCAGGGGAGATTGGTTGAGGGTACTCCAGTTCCCTCCATCTGGGCTGCAGCAGTTGCTGCTTTGTATAAAGTAAGTGTGGCATAAATGCATCAAAATGCATTATTTTATGCCCCAAAAATGTTACCTATATATAACCTATTTAGTTATTCCTATACAGAAAATGCCAGTATTCCATAGGCATAACTGACAGGCTGTAATTTTCAAAAAAGGAAGCGTTTTTGAGAATGCAGTGTGTGGATAGGATTAGCCAGAATCCCATCCACTTTGCATGTACTGTGAAATGAAGATATATATTTTTTTGCTGTGATGTTTCCACAACGTTAAGCTCCATCCTTAGGACAGGGTAACACGAGACGGAAGCGTCGTAATTTGCCCAAGGCAGAAACGTAATGTAAAAAAATAAAGGAGTTTTACAGTACAATCCCATGCCTACTTTAAGGTAAAAACCGCCATGCGGACACACCACGATTTCCAAAACTGATGCAGTTTTCCAAAACGCTGGCAGTTTCCCCATAGATATAATTGTAACAGAAAGTCCACAGAGGAAAACTCTGCAAACTTTCTGTTTAAAGTGCTGCGGGAAGAACCATGATGTGTTACCATCACAAGTTTTCCCCGCAGCGCTTTATTGCTGCAGGATGTCCCGGGGGGGGGGGGGGACATATGCCTTAAATATGGAGGAGGAGATCAGTCTGGGACTCAGCATTGGATGTGCACTGAAGCTGTAAAGTCTGTAACTCTGCTCTATGATTGAAAATTTACTTATCACTGCTGTGTGTCCAGTTCCTAGTAGAATAGCACTTGGTATAGACAGGAACATCTATGTTAGAGCTCAGCCGAGCAGGTTTTGTTTTCTTTATTGCCGAAGAAGAATGTTCTTTTCTGTTGGTCCTGGACTATAAAACAACACAGTGACACCCTACTGTGTCACTGTCAGTCTATTGTGATATTACCACTACTGACGCTAGTATCCACAATATGTATTTATTAAAAGATCTGTCATCTACCTGGTACATTAAGTATAACATTATACTGCATCAAGTTATTCCCTTACAGTGAAACTTTTTAATCATCATTGCATATTGGAACTTGTCATTGGATAGTTTCCATTCTCTGGAAACCTAGTGGATTATTATCCCTTGGTGTCCTAGTGGTTAAATACATCCAACCTATTGATTAATAGTGTTCAGTAATAAAATACTTAACTCCTTGTTACCTGCGTTACATTTCTTACAGCTATTAGAAAATAATGTACATCATACAGTAGACATTGTCTACAGTATAATACAGAAGTTTTATGCAACAGTTTTGTTATGCTTCCCCTAGGATGGATCTACAATTGCCTATGCAACCGCCTCCCTTGCAAACCATTCTTTAACGACCTGTTTACACCAAATTCCATTACTGTCAATCATCGGAGCATAAAGTATTAGTCAAAAACTTTTTCCCTCCTATTTGTTCTTTATGAGTCTGACTTCTTTGTCCTGACAGACTTTCAAATACATTGCCTTAAAGCACTCCAGGTATCAAATCCAATTTGCACAAAATCTGTATGATGATCTGCTTACAACCAAACTTTACCTATTGCCAAAGTGACAGCTAAAAACATTGCTCTGGGTGAAAATGTACCAACAGTCAGGTACAGTGAAAAGGAAAAAAAGGCATTCAGATTCATCTATGGGAATCTACAAAGTCACTGCATTACACTGTGCTCGGATAAATCCGCTGCTTTGAGTCCATAATGCATTTTTAAACATATCATAGATCCACTTGATCCATAAATCCAATTGGCAGTGTGTAAGTCTTGAAAAGAGGTTCTGGGTGAACTGTATTCCCTAAAATGGTGGGATTTGAGCATATACTACAGAGCTATGCTTAGCTATACTTAGGCCCCATTCCCACGGAGTAATGCGGTGCTCATTCTGACCCGTAAACATGTGTCAGAGTGAGCATTTCAAAACAGAATCCTATTGACTTCAATGGGTTCCGTCTTACACATGCTACACATTGAAATCAATGGGAGGCTTTTTAACCCATTGATTTCAATGTGTTTACGTGTCAGAATGAGCTCTGCGTTACTCCATGGGAACTGGGCCTGATAGTGTTCTCTAGCACTCTCTACAAGCGGACATGGGCAGTCGGCTCTGCCCAGGCCCGATGCCTGGCAAAGTGAATTCAGAGCCGGAAGACGCCGCGGGGAAACTGCACGGAGAAGACTTCTAAAGGTAGGAGAAGAACCAGCATTGATTGGCCGACTGTATAGCATTCGGCCAATCAATGCTGGTTCTGCATCGAACTTTTAAATTCAAACAGCGAGTGGTACTCGATCGAGCATGAGTATTTAGAATACCATAGTATTCCATCGAATGCCTAATCGATCGAGTACTACTTGCTCATCTCTAATTGTAATCTCTAATGGGGACTGGATTATGAGAGTGAGGGCAATCTCAGTACAGCACTGTGGGACACAATGGGGCTATATAAATTAATAAAATAATAAGGTTTGTAAAGAATTATTCTGAACATACTGGCTCAAAGTTATTAACCTTGGTACACCAAAACTGGCGTAAATGTCATGCAACTTTCGGCACACAGCCATTTTTTGCCATATATTTTGCCGCTTTGTCCATTTTTCAGATTGAAGCCTCTTAATAACTCTGGCACATTTCCCATCAGATTATAAGGATATGTTTTAGACAAGATTAGGAAAGGGTATGGTATATAGAAAATACACATTATAATACACTAAGGGGAAAAATATGAAGCCTTACACTTACATAATTCTGATATAAAAAGTAACAAAGTTTCTTTTTGCTAAGATGGCAAACACAAATATCACTCACCATATCAACTATTTTGGGAACGGTAAGACATTCATATTATGTGAAACACATAGACAATAATACACTAAATGCTATGATTGTTTCTCAGTTGTTACTGGTAAACCCTACAATCTGATGCACGTGTTCCACACAATAGGACACATTACCATCAGCTAAGTTCTCTAATTTTTAGCACTCATAGAAATAATAATAATGGTAATGGTCATAAAATCGTCTGGGTTGTTAGCAATAATGGTTATGTTTATAGTCAGCTCTGCACATGGAAAGAGTTCTCTAATCCCTGACAATCACGTGTTATCACCATGGAAAGTTCCATGCAGCTGCCTTAGTCCCCTGCAGCAGCCATATGGTGACCATTCAAATACATATATTATACGGTATATTACCAATGCATTGGTCTAGTCTAAGCTGGAGTATTGGAGAGAGGGTCAAAGACAGCAAAATGCTCTCTTTACAATGAACTATATTTAAAGGGAACCAGTAAGTGTTTTTCCACCCTAAACTGACCCCAGCAGCTGCAGCATCAAGTAATGACCTTTCCCATGATGGCCATTGTTTTCTATTGCTGAAAAGTGAGGTTGGAAGCTTTGATAACATTTGATTGGCATATACAAATGTACCTTTAAGTGTAAGGTTTTTTACAGCTAATAGGAGTTACATTTTAACTAGTCATGGGGTTGGAATTCATCCAGTCATGTACTCATTGCACTAAATCACACTTTTTTAAGCTCAGCAGTTGCATACAATGATCTAAGGGTTTCAAAGTTTATACCTTGACTTTCTAGCAACAGAAAGGTTAGTGAGGTCACCATAGGAAAGGTCATTATTTAATGCAGCACACACTGGGACTAGTTTAGAGTGAAAAAAAAAAAACACCTTAAGGCTAAGGCCCCACAGGCCGTAATTGCAGCACTAAAGCGCTGCGGAAAGAACCGTGGCGTGAACGCACTGCAGTTCTTTCCACAACGCTTTCAACAGAAAGTTCGAGGAGTTTTCCTCCGCAGACTTTGCTACAATTATATCTATGGAAAAGCCGCCAGCGGTTCTGTAGATACAATTGACATGCTGCGATTTACAAAACCACAACGGTTTTGAAAATTGCAGCGTGTCCACACTTTGTCTTGCATTTTTTTCCGCAAAGTGGGCATATCCTTTGCTTGCACTGTAAAATGTGGGGCCCCGGCCTAAATGTTCCCTGGTGGTGAAAATATAGTTAGGCTAAGGCCCCATGGGACGTCCCACAGCCAAAAAACGCTGCAAGAAAATCCGCAGCAGCAACACATCGTGGTTCTTCCGGAAGCGCTTTAAACAGAAAGTTTGTGGAGTTTTCTTCCGCAGACTTTCTGTTACAATTATATCTATGGGGAAACTGCTGGCATTCCCATAGATATAACTGACATGCTGCGATTTCCAAAACCGTGCCAGTTTTGGAATCGTGGTGTGTCTGTACCATGGTTTTTACTGCAAAGTAGGCATGGAATTCGTTTTTCACTTACTGGAAAATGCTGCGATTTTTACCGCGGCATTTCCGCCACAGGCAAATAGTGGCGTTTCCGACCCGTGAGGCCCCGGCCTTATAAGAACTGGGCATGAGTTGAAGAGTCTGCCAGGTGACTCCCTCCATTATCCATGCCCAAGCTTTATAGACTGGTCTCTCTTGACAGACCTGTTAAGCATCCAGCGGCATTTCTTCTCATACCCTGCTATTTTTTTAAGCTTTCTTTTATCTGATGTGTTCAAAGAACACCTCAGTTCTCTAGTTGCCCAAAGCTTTTAGGGCAAGTTAACACTGGGTTTTTTGGTCAGGATTTTGAGGCCGTATCCTCCTCAATCCTGACCAAAAAGACGGCTCCCATTGAAATGAATGGGAGCTGGTCATTTCTTTTTTCCGGGAGCCGTTTGTGGTGGATTCGCCTCGTGACATCTGCCTGAAGACATTCCCTCCTGACTAGGCCCATTTGGGCCTAATCCGAAGCAGAGTGTGCGACTGGATGCCGGTGTACTGCACTGGCATCCATTCGCAGCTACCAGTATTTTGGTCCGGGAACCTGGGGCGGCCTCCGTGTGAACTTACCCTTAAAAGGGGTTATCCTGGATTTTTTTTAAGGCCTATCCTTATGATAGGCCATAAATATCTGATTGGTGGAGGTCTGAAAGCTAGCCCCTGCATGAATCAGCTGTGCAGGGTTGCTTCCAGAAGTACATAGCTCTACAGTATTAATTGTATAGTGACTGGGTGGACTTTACATTGATGTCAATGGGAGGTGAGCTGCAGGAATGGCACCAGGCCACTATACAGTTTATAGAACCACATACAAAATGGATGGGACACGACCCCAACAGCTGATCCATGGGGAGATGCCTAATGATTCCTCTTAAATGATATGAAATTTTTTTTTGGATAACCCTTTTCATAAGGGTCATGCTTTGCATATGTATTTTGGATGTGCTATAGTATTAGGTGGTCATTTGTACTTATATGTGGACAAAGGTGAGTTTGAGGAAACAAATTATAACTTCAAAATATATTTTTGGCGGTGGTCCTGTATCAGCTTCATTTTGACAATTACTTGTATTGTGTTTGAACCATATGGGAAACCTTTCTCATACATTTACCACCTGTTGCTCCAGCTGTGTTTATCTTCATGTTGTTGTTTTCTATGGTTGACCACACACATTTATGTTTTCGTAAATGTTTTAAGTCTTTGAGGTCATTTATTAATAATTTACAAATAATTTAAAGAAATGTATTTTTTCATATACAAAATTTTGCTATGAAGGCTTCCCTTGTTTGACAGGTGTGTAAACTAAAGTGCCTTTAATATTTTGTCAGCCTGAATAATGAATGAATGTAACATGAAGGTTGGTCTTTGGTTGCCACAGCCATCATCATGTACTAATATGTGTTCATAGATTCACTAATAAAGGTGTTGTGAACCATTTGCATATATTGAGAGTGCTGTGGAGATCTTGTCTTATTGGACTTGTGGGAATTCTCCTCTCCATTAGCACCTCTACTATAAATGAAGGAGTGCCGATTGCATCCCTCCTTTTGATATCATCCAGAGGCCTGAAAAAGAAGTCATACGATCATCGGATGCTGCGAGGACATGAGTATAATGTTTTTACTCCCCCAGTGAAGGCTCAGTGAAAATTCTCCCTAAAACACTAAAAGTCTGTGCAAAGCTTGGCTGAAGTTCAGCTCCAACTTCTAAACTTCACTAAACAAAAATTCTAAATTGACTTGTAGCTTCTAGGTTTGGTAGTCCTGAACCAGGAGCCCACAAGAACAAGGGAAGCCTCACTAGACTACTTCCCCACTCTACTGGAATGTAAAAGGGTGACCACATTAGTACTGTAAGTAAAGAACATCAGGCTCACTAGGATGTGCATGACAAGTTTGTGGAGAGAATTTTCACTGGGCCTTATAGCCACGACTAGGCCATTTAAGCCCACACTCCAGAGTCTGGGAACTGTGAGTAATTGTGAAGAACAGAAGTGACGACACTTTGGAAGAAGAGAGAGAAGAACTGACAAGAATTTCTACTTACAAGTCCAGAGAGAACTGTCTCTAAAACTTAGCTTCAGCCCAGTGGTTTCAAAGACTACACCTCCATTTTGTGGAAGACTTTGTTGCACGTAATGTTTAATGTACCTTTAACCCCTTAAGGACTGGGCCATTTTTGATTTTTGCATTTTCGTTTTTCCCTCCCCACATTCCAAGAGCCATAACTTTTTGATTTTCAGTTCACAGACCCACATAATGGCTTACTGTTTGCGAAATAAAATGTACTTTGTAATGGCACCATTCAATATGCTGTGCAATGTACTAGGAAGCTGGAAAAAATTCAGAATGAGCAGCAATTGGGGAAAGAAATTTGCACCAATTTCATATGGATTTAATTTTTACGGCATTCACTGTGTGATAAAAATGCCACATTACTTGTATTCTGCGGGTCAGTAAGAACACGATTCACAATTTATATAGTATTATATAGTATTATAGTATACAGTATTTAGTAAAGTTTTGATAACTTTTAAAAAACTTTGCAAAATAGAAAAGAAAATTTGTGTCGCCATATTGTGACACCTGTAGCTTTTTCATCCCCATGTGACCAATGACATTCAGGTATGTCATTGAGGGGTTAATGTACACACAGAATCAACCCTGAGGAGTGCAAGAGATTTCGGCAGAGAACCACCCCATCCATTGCGAACCTGACTGTGATAAATAATACTCCTGTCTTCGCAGGACTCCCTGCTGGGTTGCTGCACTTGTACATGTACCCTTCTTTGTTATATAGCACAAACATATTCAGCAGCACTATACAGCTTAGATTATTATACTGCAAGGGCAAATTCACCATAGTTGACTGGAATATGTATCGGAAAAGGGTTTTATAACTTTACTTAGTACAGATAAATCTGTTATAATAAAAAAAAATATGTCTCTATCCATATAACATATGAAGGACACATTCATAATTATATTCACCTTACTATAAAAGAAGTTGCCTTCCTATGAAATTGTGGTTATATTTTGTCTCATACATGCTGATATATGCTAGATAACTTACTGACTTTCTACAGGAGGGTGCATGCACCCTACACTGTGCATGCACCCTACACCATACACGCTACATCCACGCAGAGCCCTACACCGTACACGCTACATCCACGCAGAACCCTACACCGTACATGATACATCCATGCAGCACCCTACACTATACTCGCTACATCCACGCAGAACCCTACACCGTACACACTACATCCACGCAGCACCATACACGCTACATCCACGCAGCACCATACACCATACACGCTACATCCACACAGAACCTTACACTGTACACGCTACATCCACGTAGAACCCTACACTGTACATGATACATCCACACAGCACCCTACACTATACTCGCTACATCCACGCAGAACCCTACACTGTACATGATACATCCATGCAGCACCCTACACTATACTCGCTACATCCACGCAGAACCCTACACCGTACACACTACATCCACGCAGCACCATACACGCTACATCCACGCAGCACCATACACCATACACGCTACATCCACGCAGAACCTTACACCGTACACGCTACATCCACGTAGAACCCTACACTGTACATGATACATCCACACAGCACCCTACACTATACTCGCTACATCCACGCAGAACCCTACACTGTACATGCTACATCCACGCAGAACCCTACACTGTACACACTACATCCACGCAGCACCCTACACTGTACATGATACATCCACACAGCACCCTACACTGTACATGATACATCCACACAGCACCTTACACTGTACATGCTACATCCACACAGAACCCTACACCATACATGCTACATCCATGCAGAACCCTACAGCGTGCACGCTACATCCACGCAGAACCCTACACCGTACATGCTACATCCACGCAGCACCCTACACTGTACACAATACATCCACGCAGCACCCTACACTATACTCGCTACATCCACCCAGCACCCTACACCGTACATGCTACATCCACGCAGCACCCTACACTGTACATGCTACATCCACACAGCACCCTACACTGTACATGCTACATCCACACAGCACCCTACACTGTACACGATACATCCACGCAGCACCCTGCACTGTACATGCTACATCCACACAGCACCCTACACTGTACATGCTACATCCACACAGCACCCTACACTGTACACGATACATCCACGCAGCACCCTACACTGTACACGATACATCCACGCAGCACCCTACACTATACTCGCTACATCCACCCAGCACCCTACACCGTACATGCTACATCCACGCAGCACCCTACACTGTACATGCTACATCCACACAGCACCCTACACTGTACATGCTACATCCACACAGCACCCTACACTGTACATGCTACATCCACACAGCACCCTACACTGTACACGATACATCCACGCAGCACCCTGCACTGTACATGCTACATCCACACAGCACCCTACACTGTACACGATACATCCACGCAGCACCCTGCACTGTACATGCTACATCCACACAGCACCCTACACTGTACATGCTACATCCACGCAGCACCCTACACCGTACATGCTACATCCACGCAGCACCCTACACTGTACATGCTACATCCATGCAGCACCCTACACTGTACATGCTACATCCACGCAGCACCCTACACTGTACACGCTACATCCACGCAGAACCCTACACTGTACACGCTACATCCACGCAGAACCATACACTGTACATGCTACATCCACACAACACCCTACACTGTACATGCTACATCCACACAACACCCTACACTGTACATGCTACATCCACGCAGCACCCTACACTGTACACGCTACATCCACGCAGCACCCTACACTGTACACGATACATCCACGCTGCACCCTGCACTGTACATGCTACATCCACACAGCACCCTACACTGTACATGCTACATCCACGCAGCACCCTACACTGTACACGCTACATCCACACAGCACCCTACACTGTACATGCTATATCCACGCAGCACCCTACACCGTACATGCTACATCCATGCAGCACCCTACACTGTACATGCTACATCCACGCAGCACCCTACACTGTACACGCTACATCCACGCAGCACCCTACACTGTACATGCTACATCCACACAACACCCTACACTGTACATGCTACATCCACACAACACCCTACACTGTACATGCTACATCCACACAGCACCCTACACTGTACATGCTACATCCACGCAGCACCCTACACTGTACACGATACATCCACGCAGCACCCTGCACTGTACATGCTACATCCACACAGCACCCTACACTGTACATGCTACATCCACACAGCACCCTACACTGTACATGCTACATCCACGCAGCACCCTACACCGTACATGCTACATCCATGCAGCACCCTACACTGTACACGATACATCCACGCAGCACCCTACACTGTACATGCTACATCCACGCAGAACCCTACACTGTACATGCTACATCCACACAACACCCTACACTGTACATGCTACATCCACACAGAAGAGTGGACTTGAAGATATTCTGCACAAATATGCATTTCGGAAAAATTTATGAAACATTGGTGGACAATCTCGTAATCTATTTTTGCAAAAATATAACTTTCTCATGGTAGTAAAGAAGTAAGTGCCATGGTATTACTACTACAGGTGTAACCGGATTGGAGCGTACTATACCATATGGGAAGTACCTCTGTCTTTCTCAATTCATACATGAAATAATGTCAGTTTGTAATGAACAGTCCACTATAGAAGTTATGTCCATCTACATGGTTATCTGGGCACTTATTCTCCATTGTAGTCATTTCCAAGGTGCATATTTTTATAAATATAACTTAATATACTGTAAGGGGTATTGTGATTATTTTACGTTAGTCCTTAATGATTACTTACTGATCCTTGTGGTCTCCCCATTAGACCATGACTGAGCTCAAGAATGAGTTCCCTGTATGAATGGAGCAGTAGATTGATGCCCACAGCAGCTTTATTCATCCCTTACTGGACTGCCTAAGATACTTTAGAGTACAACATCACATAATCTCTGGAAGTCCCATAGAAGTGAATAGAGCGGGCATAATCACCTGCTTTATTCATTTAGAGGTACAAGGGAAATCCATTCTCGTGATCAGTGGTGGTCCGAGTGGTCAGACTCCCATCAGTCAGCAAGCTACTTCCTATTCTGATCCTTTGGATACAGGGTAACTAGAATTATGGGAAATATTCCTTTAAGTTTAAAGAGGCAAGTATCTAGTGATGGCATTCTACTCATCCACCAATGTAATTGGGTAGCCTTGGCAACCTTGGTCACCTTTAAATTGCATTGATAAAACATTTAATACATACTTTGCAAGATTTACAGATGGCGCAATCACTATTTGTATAGTTGGTGTACTATGCAACAGCACACAATGCACAGGATTTATCTTTCTATGGTGTTATATTTGGAGAAGTTGCATGTGACTCTAAGTTACAGCCTGTATTATAAACCAGAGGACCTGACACCAAGTACAGAATGCTAAATTCCATATACCATTTGATAATTACAGCCCCTGGAAAGTCACATGCCATTTAGCTCTGATTCTCCATGTGGACGGGAGAAGCTAAAATGATTCCCGCCCACTTGGAGAATAGGAGATCATTCACATATAACCGTCTATATCATTTGAACAGGTGGATGGATTTCAAAGAAAAAAAAAAAAAAACTTGATCAGAGGCACAGCGAGAACCAAATGTGATATGTCATTTAACATTTTGTAATTGGTCATGGATCCTCTTTAACAAGATAGCAGGCTTTACAGACTAAATCCTTCACTTTTCTCTGCTTGTTCAGGATCTGCTTTTTCGCCCAACATATTCATCCATTTCTAATGTCAATGAACCATTAGGCAAAAAAAAACAGACGTTAAAAATGGACCCTTAGACAGGCCAGAAAAATCTGGACAAACAAAGGAAAGGATGTAAGTCTATAGGATTAGAGATGAGCGAGTAGTGTTCGATCGAGTAGGTGTTCGATCAGATACTACGGTATTCGAAATACTTGTACTCGGTCGAACACTACTAGCTGTTCGAAGTTTAAGGTTCGATGTAGAACCAGCGTTGATTGTCAGAATGCTATACATTCTGCCAATCAACGCTGGTTCTTCTCTTACCTTTAGAAGTCTTCTCCGTGCAGCGTCCCCGTGGCGTCTTCCGGCTGGAATTCACTCTGCCTAAGCATCCGGCCTAGGCAGAGCCGACTGCGCATGCGCGGGCATGCCCCCGCATGTGCAGTCAGCTCTGCTCAGGTGTCGGGCCGGGCAGAGCCCACCGTGCATGCGCAGTCGGCTCTGCCTAGGTCCTGATGCCTAGGCAGAGTGAATTCCAGCCGGAAGACGCCGCGGGGGCGCTGCGCCGGGAGAAGACTTCAAGGGGAATCCAGCCCGACCGTCACTCGTGGACTTGGTAAGTATAATTTTATTGAATTCTGCGTACCCCTGAAACGAACATTTCCCCCCCATAGACTATAATGGGGTTTGAAATCCGTTCAAACAGCCGAACAGCGTGCGGCTGTTTGAATCGGATTTCGAACCTCGGACATTTTAGTGTTCGCTCATCTCTATATAGGATGTAATTTACTGTCAGTTAAGAAAATTGACCTGTCTATGCACCCATTGAGTCCTGATGTTCTAAAACGGATATACAATGGACGTTAAATAAAACCTCCATTACAAGTCTATTTTTCATTGTCATTTAGGGCCTTAGCAATAAAAAAAATAAATCAGCAGCTGAATAATTTGACTTGATGTTGGTTTCAAAAGTTGGTGTAAAGCCGGGCCTAGTCGGGAGGAGGGAGTGTGTTCAGGTGGATTAGTGAGGCGACTTCCGCCTGAAGAATGAGCATGTCCATTCTTTTTTATTTCAATGGGAGCCGTCTTTTTGGTCATGAATTTGAGGCGGAAGTTTTTTGGCAAGAAAAAGGTCCGCTTCAGGAATTAGGAAATTTTTTTTCCTCCAGCACAGTGTAAGTAATTCCACGCGTTTTTTGCCAATTCCACGTGGATTTTCCACCTCCCATTGACCGTGTTGGTTTTTGCAGGCAGAATCCGCCTGAAGGAAACTTTTTTTTCCGCTAGTAGAAAAAAAAGCTAGCAGAACCCATAGAACTCTATAGGGAGGTGTTTTTTCCACGTGGATTCTGCGCCAAAATCCTCGCCAAAAAACTCCATGTGAATGGACCCTTAAAGGGGTTGGCCACTTTCAGACCAATTTCGACAAACAAATGTGCAACAAAAAGATATACAATTTTCCTATATACTTTCTGTATCAATTCCTCACGGTTTTCTAGATTTCGGCTTGCTGTCATTCATTCTGTTAATTCTACAGTAGGGGATAAAACTCTGACCATAGTCATGTGATTTACGGTGCATGGTCATGTGATGAGTACACAGGTGTTGATCGTTATAGTCACAGCACAGTAAACAGACATCTGCCTGGTAATCAGCTGTACACCTGTGTGCTCATCACATGACCATGGACCGCAAATCACATGACCATGGACCGTAAATCACATGACCATGGAGTGCAAATCACATGACCATGGTCAGAGTTTTATCCTCTAGAAGTAACAGAATGAATGACAGCAAGCAGAGATCTAGAAAGCCGTGAGGAACGGATACAGAAAGTATATTGGAAAATGGTATATCTTTTTATTGTACATTTGTTTATAAATATTGGTCTGAAAGTGGCCAATCCCTTCAAAGTTTTTGGAGTTGTCCCATAACAAGGATCCTATCTATACTGCTTGTTAATGTGGATTTAAGACTTTTCCTAAATAAACTGCTTCAGCAAAACTGCTTTGTTTGTTCACTTCATTATTGACCCTGCATTTCTATGGCCCTTGGGATTATCTGCTCAAATGTCAAGTGACTAGCTGCCTGCTCTCAGGGGGGAGGGAGGAGGGGCTAAGTGCACGGGAGCGAGCCTGTGTCTGTAGCTGTTCCTGTGTCTGCACCACATATGTGACCTAGCTTCCTGCTCTCAGATAAAGGAGGGGGGAAATGAGTGCTGCTTTCTTATATAAAACAGTCTAAATCTTAGTGAGCTAAAGGACCTGGTCCCTTAGCCCACTAGGATCTAGCTGACTCTATATAGAACAAGCTAAATCCAAGTGTTATAGGACCTTAGATGACATCACAGGCCCTTCAGTCGTCCCATAGGATCACGCTATGTGGTGGACGGAGCTAAACTGGAGGTAGTCAGACAGTGTGGCTTTGCATATGAAACCCCGCCCACCAATTGCCATCGAAAACCAGGAAGAAAGAAGTCTTTACAGCAGCTAAAAAGGAAACAGCGCTCGCCCGATATAATAATAGGTACTCCTTTAGCCCACAGTGGATTGAAATGTATACACTTGAGAAAATGCTGTTTAGCCTGAAACGCGTTGTATGTCAATAAAGGAGTACCTATTATTATTTATATCGGGCGAGCGCTGTTTCCTTCTTGGCCGAAACCTACAAGGGGGCTGGTCCATTTTCTTCTCTTTACAGCAGCTAAGACTGGTGAGCAAGGGACATGGGAATACCCCTTTAATAAAAATTAATATTAAAGAATTATTGTCTTCTACAGAGGCAAAGATCAGGAAACAAACAGCAATTATAATACTGACGTAGGAGTAGAGAAGACAAAAAGCTATTCAATAAATCCAGTTATTGGTACATATATACATCCATTGAAATATCAGAGCTGATTTGTCTGGTTTGTAGGTTTTGGGTGGGTTTCCAACTGGTTATGGGGGCTGACTCACGGATTATTATCACAACTAATCACCATTATTGACACGACTACAGTACATGCATTTTCAATTTTCCTTCATGTGAAACCAAAAAAGTGAATGTGCTCTCTAAGGTCAACTTAACAGAAGAAATCAAATTGTATTCCATCAATCTTCCATCTGAAGTGAAGGATATGAAATCCTCATTAAATACCAGCAAACAAAAGTAGACATTGCAGCGTTAAGTCTGTTTCTACCTGATCAAATTACATTCTTTTTAAACAGAAGTCAAAGTAAAGTCATCTCCAGACATGGACCCAGGGGGACTTGTGCCTAGATACTGGCACACCTATAGCATGCTGATGAGGTGATGATTATACATCGGAATAAAAATGATTCTGCTGGCAAATCCTTGTTATCCATAGACAATATCTTAGAAGACATGAATGTGTTGTATCTCCCTTAGTCTCCGGGGGAGCTCATTGAATAATGTGCTGTGTTCTTAAATTCACTTTAAAAAAAATCTTTTCATATGCAAAACTGTTCCACGTTAAATCAAATGTGATTTTCATTTTTATCATCTCTTTCAATTCGTATGTTTGACTTAAGGAAAAATTCAGAAGCGTAAATATTTGTTCTATGACCTGTGAATATAAAATGAGGAGAAACTGATTCCTCTCTGGGGTGGGCTCTACTAAGGGTTCACAAGTAGATCTGAGTGGTAAAGCTTTCATCATTACTGTGGGGGGTATTGCTATTATCTATGGTTTGAGGGACTATGGTTTGCGTGAGCTGTTTCCATAAATATGCTGCTCTGGGAAAGAATTTACTATCTCTAAGGCGAGGTTCAAACAAGCATATTCCAAATGAATTTTTTGCTTCTGTATTAAGATCAAGTGTGCTAGTCTTACCACTGGTCTACCAACCAAATTCTCAACATAGATCTTTATATCGTTGTGAAGTCAGGTCAGTCAACCCTTGGTAGGCCTGAGACACTTGACCGTAATTCTAGTGTCCTTAGGGTTTTGTTTAAATGTAGCAGTTTATTAGAAGTGCTGTGCAAAGTGCTAAGAAGTTATCACCTCATGGCATACAATGATTCAATACCTTTCCTTAAAACTGAACGCCTCAAGCCTCCTCTACATATTGGTATACTGTAAGGACCTAACTAGAGGTTGAAGTCTATGCTACAAATATTGTCTATATATATATATATATATATATATATATATATATATATATATATATATATTAGTATCAATTGATATCTATTTTTTTGCCTTTACTCTGCATATCAAACTTAAGGCCGGGGCCCCACGGACCGGAAATGCCGCGATTTACCCACAGCAGAGACGCTGCGGGAACAATTGTGGCGTTGTACAGTGCAGGCAAAGTGGATGGAATTCATGTGAATCCCATCCCCATTTTGCAGAAAAGATCGCAGCACGGACATGCTGCAATTTGCAAAGAACCGCAGTGCGTTCATGCAGCGGTTCTTCCCGCAGCGCTTTAGGGCTGCGGATACAGCCCATGGGACCTTAGCCTAAGGAAGAAATTTATGTTACACTCAAGCAAAGTCATTATACCTTTCTGTTACTTTCTTAACCAATTTGCGAACAGCAGGGAGCTTATAGATTTAGGTTTCCCAATTCTAATTAAATAAGAACATGACTGTATCCATGTAACCCTAGGGTTTTTTTCTTCCCCAAATAATTTTTGAGTGTCTTCACAGGGGTCTTTCCAAAAACCAACTATGTGACTATGGAAGTCTTCTACTCCTAAAGGCTGCGTTCACACTGAATGTTTTGGTGAGGAATTTAGTCAGGAAACGGACTCAAATTCTTCCTCCTAAAAACACCTCACCAAAGGACTGTATGGTGAGGCGTTTTTTGGAGGAGGAATTTGAGTCAGCTTCCTGACCAAATTCCTCACCAAAAAACTCTGTTTGAATGCAGCCTAAAAAGGGTGCATTCACATGGAGTAAAATGCTGCTGAATTTGGTGTGGAATCCGCGTCAGATTCAGCGCTGAAAAAAAGGCCTCCCATTGACTTCAATGGGTTCCTTTTATCTGGTAGCATATTCTACTAGCAGAAAAAGGAACCCATTGAAGTCAATGGGAGGCTTTTTTTTCAACGCTGAAATTCCACACCAAATTCCTCACCATTGTCCTCCGTGTGAATGGATCCTGAGAGTCTATTCTTTGGATCCAAAACTTCCTGTTTGTTTGCCACATTCTTCTTCACCCTCTTTCCCTTAAATTTAAAGAGGTCCTTTCGCCACCTCCACCAACTTCAGTTCTTTGCATCTTTTATTAGGTCTTTCCAGCAGTTGGATGTTTTTCTGTAGCCTCCACTGTTTCTGACAGTAACTATTGGTGTTGTTAGTTACAGCTTTCATTATAGTAGGCTGTATATTGTCAAGTGGGCGTTCCTTAGCTGGAGCAGACAGTCCAGGATCACCGACCTGGGGAAAGAGAGTCTAAATAACATATTGGGTTCTGAAACTAACAGCACTGGTTGATCAAGATCAGTGAGATCTAGAAAAAAATCCCAGCTGTCCCAGAATCAGGGTAGTGTGACCTACGGAAGGATGGAACGAGGTGAAGTTGCTGGAAGTAGTGAAAGTTCCTTTTTAAACTTCACATCCTTCCAAGTCTTTAGTACCACCTTTGAGACAAAATGACCCACAATGACTGAATTCTGTACCAGGCTATTTATTAGAACACAAATCTTATTGTTCAGTTCCTATTACGGCAGAATTTTATATGGAGGTCTCAATGGTAAACTAGTCTTGTTAATACACAGATCTTATCTAAAAGCACAACTTTTAACAACACACATTTATTATCAGTGCCGAACTTTTTATCTAAACACCACACTTGTCCTGTCCACTGCTCTTTTCAGACTACCGTTCTTGATACACAGCTCAATTCTCAACAGCGCATTGCACTTATCCAAGTACAACTGTATGATTAAACCTCCTGTCGAGACATAACTCTTATTGCTGCAGAGTTCTTATCCACATCCTGTGCTTGTCTGTACATATCTATACTCAATATGCCAGTCTGCTTATTTTCTAACTTTTAACACTACTTAGATCTTGTTCTTGTCTGTAGGCCTTGTCAGTACACAATTCCTGTCAATGCACAGCTCTTACGGTGCTCTTGTCAGTGCATGGCTGTCTATAGACTCGGTTGTGACCAGAATTGTTTTAAACAAGTCACAAAACCACATGCTTGAATCCCTTAGTGGTTTAGACATTTATTTTATTTTGATTACTTGTATGGCGCCAACATATTCCAGAGCATTTCACAGACATTGTCAGTCAGTAAGTATGAATACACATAGTATAAGTGTAAGGGAATTGCTAGTTGTGCAATTCTCTAGAGCTGCTGCTGCTGAAACCAGAAAGAAGGGAAGACAGAGACAGTGAGTCCTAAACTTGACCCAGCCCCTGTCCCTACCTGCTTGCCACACTGTCCCAGTGACAGGAGAAACTTGGCGACGGTCCCTTCTCTAAAATAGGTGTCACACAGAACAAGACAGGACAAAACAACACAGAAGTGAAGTAAGCAAGCCAAGGGTCAAAACCAGAGAGACAAAGCAGTGCAAAATTGAAATCCAAACAGTAATCACAAGTAAAGCTAAAGGTCAGAGGTCAGTAATACAATAGTAGAAGAATGAGGAGCTTAGCAGGGACAAAGTTTAAGGACAGAGTCACAACAGCCAGCAAACCTGTGTGGGCTGATGACCTGTATCTAGGAAGCCCAGGACCCAACCCAGACTTGATTGGCAGACAGGCTGTCAATCACACAGGCAAGGCTAAGATTAAAGAGGACCTTTCACCATATCTGGGCACATGCAGTTCTATATACTGCCAGAAAGCTGACAGTGCGCTGAATTCAGCGCACTGTCGGCTTTCCCGATCCGTGCCCGGTGTAAAGCGCTATCGGTCCCGGTACCGTAGCGCTTTACAGTCAGAAGGGCGTTTCTGACCATTAGCCAGAGACGTCCTTCTGCCTCGCGGCGCCAATCGCGCTGTGCTGTGGAGCGGGGAGGAACGCCCCCTCCCCTCCTGATAATGCTCGTCTACGGACAAGCTGTGTGAGCAGAGGGAGGGGGCGTTCCTCCCCGCTCCACAGCACAGCACGATTGGCGCCGCGAGGCAGAAGGACGTCTCTGGCTAATGGTCAGAAACGCCCTTCTGACCATAGAAGAGCTACGGTACCGGGCCGTAAGCTCTTCACACCGGGCACAGATCGGGAAAGCCGACAGTGCGCTGAATTCAGCGCACTGTCAGCTTTCTGGCAGTATATAGAACTGCATGTGCTCGGATATGGTGAAAGGTCCTCTTTAACTATCTGATGTACAGATGGAAACAAGATGCGGAATATGGGTGTGGTAGAAATTCAATTACAGAGGATAGTTAATAGAGTATTGTTCACACAAAGCAACAAAAAACTCTAAGTAATTAAACTGAACATGTCTCCTGCGCCGCAGCATGTGAGCGGAAGGTGGAGCAGAGACCCGAACAGGAAGAGACGTTACAGTAAAAAATTCTACACCCCTATCAATAGGGTCCACCCAAGCTCAACTGTTAGATGTTCCAAATTATGAAGGTCTGCCTTGAAAACAGACAGCCTTTAAGTCCCTGTCGTTTTTTTATGTAGTTTTTAAGCCAAATCAAGAAGTGGATGCAGCACAATAGAAATCTTAAGTACTTCCTTTATATTTCTCATTTGAATCTACTCCTGACTTCAGCATATAAAATTCAGCTTTTTTTGACACAAGAGATGAGCTGTGTCTGTTACAAGTTTCAGCAGAACCCCATTTTTTTCCCAATTCTTTCCAAACGTCTGGTCTTCAACTGCTGGATCCTGAACATTGGGGTCAAATACTCATTAATTCAGGGCGTTCATAGTGACTGCAGAGTCCCAAGCACAGGCCTCAGCAGTGATCCTGGGGCATATGACGTCAAAGAAGGTGCCAGAGGAGACAAGAGCCCAGGGGTGTAGACCAGATCCAGGAAAAGAAAACCTGATGCTCACAAAAGGTAGGGGAAGGTGAGTATCCGTGTTTTTATTTTGTCCACACACTCCCAGGCCTCCCCTTGAATCTTAAGATACTATTAATATTAATAACATTTTTGGTTCATTGAACCTTGCAAATATTCACAAAACTAATCTTGCAACTTACACCCATCACCAGTACTAACAGATATCCTCAGCAAAATAGAATAGCTTCACTTGATTAAACTTGGACTTCCATGTCATAGTCATATCACACGGTCCCTACATTGAAACGTATATTGTTTGCATGTCTATACACTTGAACAGAAGTCTAAAGTTGTTAGGGCGTACTATACAATGGTAGAATACACAAGGGAATTACAGTAGAAAGCTTACCCAGCACAACTGATATATTGTATGTGTCATTACAGGAGCCGAAATGGTGCTGGATTTAAGAAAACATGGCACATAATGCTCAGCAAGGTTTATGAATAAGTAATCCGAAAATTACATATCCAAAAAGTAGTAAAATGCTATAAAACAGAAATGCGCTTATCTCTAGTCAAACAAATTATAGGAAAAAGACATAATATACAGTAGGAGTACCGCACAATGAATGGGAATGCTATATTTTCTCTGAGATTAGGTTTAGAAATAATAGGACTAAACTTGCTCTAATATTATTAGCTCTATTAACAGGTGAAATATGTTGCAGACCAGCAGAGTTTACATTTGCATTAAAGTCCCATGTTAATTATGTAACACACAAGGGCTTATTAAATCAATAGAAAGTAGAAATTTCATTAAAGGGGCACATTAGTAAGTCTGGTTATATTTACTAAATCACTCAGGGCTTTGTAATTAGATTCTACTTCTGAAGCCCACATTACAGGACAGGTATTACTGGGGAATGAATGTTACTGAAAAGAGCAACCTAACAGGCGCGCAAATCAATACTGCACACCATCAAAAGGTGCAATTAATGATAAAAATAGCAATCGCCTATTAGCTACAAATTAGTATAAATTACCAAATAATCTATGACCTGAGAGCAAGAGACTCATAGACAGGTTACTTATTCATGGTACATGAGTGCGCAGTCTAGAGAGTTCAGGTGCAATGAAATCATAGACGTCGGTCTAGTCTATTGTCTATGATATGTTCAATGGATACAAATTACAAGTGAACAGGTCATCATTGTTATTATTATTATTATTATTATTATTACCCTTTGGATCTATATGGAGATATTTTAAACAAACATATCAGCAATCATTAAAGGGGTTTTCCAGGGCTTTTATATTGATTAATTGGTCATCAATTAATGATCCAGTGGCCATGTATATCCTGCTAAGAATTCTGGGTAAGAAGTACAAATAAGACATCATTGGTGAAAAAGAGGAATTAGCTCCTAGTGACACCTATTGGAAGATAGCTCTGTAACTAAATGGTTGTGTTCCTTACACAGAATTCTTAGTAGTCCCTGTACCAGTATCTCCATAATGAGAAACATTACCCCTTCTGACCCCCATCAAGACCTCTCACACAGCCAGCCAGTACCCTTGTCTGCACTAAAAACCTTGAAACAGCTGTCTGCAGATGGGAACCTCTTCCTTCTAGAGGAGTTATACTGGCTTGGCTATTATTACCAGATTGTGTCTTCCTTGAAAACCAGGTACATATTCCTTTTTTTCACCACTGAGTTCTTATTTGTATTCCTTACCCAGAATTCTTAATTTGTATTCCACATGCGAACATTTCGCACAGCTAGCCACAACGGGATGCCGGTGCAGTGCACTAGCGTTCCGTTGCAGCACTCCACTCTGGATTAGGCCCAAATGAATGGGCCTAATTGGGAGGGACCCTCGCACTATGGATGCCAAGGCTGAGTCAGCTGCAGAATCCGCAGCAAGAAGGGTCATCTTGCTTCTTTTTTCCACAAGTAGCTAGCGGAAAAAAGAAGCGAGTGCATGCCATTGAATTCAATGGGAACCGTTTTTGGAAGTGGATTTTGAGGCGGATTCTCCGATGCCAAAAAACTCAGTGTGAACAGACCCTTAGCAAGGCATGCATAGTCTAATAAATCCCTGTACCACTGTCTCCCTAATGAGAGACATTGCCTCATCTAAACATAGGTTCAGATGATTAAGATTTTATCAATTTGACAATATTCTATTGCGTGACATCCAAAAATCTAGGAAACAGTGGGCTTGTTGGTCCATCTTAATTCACCAAATCACAAATATTAAACTCCAAAATGATGAATCATAAAACATAACATTTAATAAATGTTATGTAAATATATATAAACACCGCATCAAAAATACCCGGGGGGGGGGGAGTATACCATTTTCTATCCACTTCTCGGGTTCCATACTGCATGACAGTCCATTAGTTTGGTGGTGTGTTTATATATGTTTTGTGGGGAACCGCTCAGGTAGATGCTCGTAGCAGTGCTGGAAACAGGGGCACAGAGACTGGGCTGCACACAAGTTCAGGCTTTATTCACTTGCAGTGCATTAATAACCAAACAAAACCTTCTCAGCTGAGAACTAAACTAAACACAAGCAAACTTTTCTCTGTCTATACAGAAGCCTGGCTACCAGACGCCAACCTTGGCAACAAGAACAGGTGGCACAGTACCTGCTCTGTAGATTTGGTCTGGACAGGTCAGCTCTGTCAGTGTGGTGTCACACTTCCCAGTCTTCACACACAGAATATTATCAGGCCTTGATTACTCAGCTGACCTCCCTGGTGTGGGTCTTTACCAAACACCCTTTAGCTGCCTGGCTGGACATACCTGTCTTCCCAGACCACAACCTTCACTCTCTCACAGTTTATATAATATACAGTCCTATGAAAAAGTTTGGGCACCCCTATTAATCTTAATCATTTTTAGTTCTAAATATTTTGGTGTTTGCAGCAGCCATTTCAATTTGATATATCTAATAACTGATGGACACAGTAATATTTCAGGATTGAAATGAGGTTTATTGTACTAACAGAAAATGTGCAATATGCATTAAACTAAAATTTGACCGGTGCAAAAGTATGGGCACCTCAACAGAAAAGTGACATTAATATTTAGTAGATCCTCCTTTTGCAAAGATAACAGCCTCTAGTCGCTTCCTGTAGCTTTTAATCAGTTCCTGGATCCTGGATGAAGGTATTTTGGACCATTCCTCTATACAAAACAATTCAAGTTCAGTTCAGTTTGATGGTCGCCGAGCATGGACAGCCCGCTTCAAATCATCCCACAGATGTTCAATGATATTCAGGTCTGGGGACTGGGATGGCCATTCCAGAACATTGTAATTGTTCCTCTGCATGAATGCCTGAGTCGATTTAGAGCGGTGTTTTGGATCATTGTCTTGCTGAAATATCCATCCCCGGCGTAACTTCAACTTCGTCACTGATTCTTGAACATTATTCTCAAGAATCTGCTGATACTGAGTGGAATCCATGCGACCCTCAACTTTAACAAGATTCCCGGTGCCGGCATTGGCCACACAGCCCCAAAGCATGATGGAACCTCCACCAAATTTTACAGTGGGTAGCAAGTGTTTTTCTTGGAATGCTGTTTTTTTTGGATGCCATGCATAACGCCTTTTTGTATGACCAAACAACTCAATCTTTGCTTCATCAGTCCACAAGACCTTCTTCCAAAATGAAGCTGGCTTGTCAAAATGTGCTTTTGCATACCTCAGGCGACTCTGTTTGTGGCATGCTTGCAGAAACGGCTTCCTTCTCATCACTCTCCCATACAGCTTCTCCTTGTGCAAAGTGCGCTGTATTGCTGACTGATGCACAGTGACACCATCTGCAGCAAGATGATGCTGCAGCTCTTTGGAGGTGGTCTGTGGATTGTCTTTCATTGTTCTCACCATTCTTCTTCTCTGCCTTTCTGATATTTTCTTGGCCTGCCACTTTTGGGCTTAACAAGAACTGTCCCTGTGGTCTTCCATTTCCTTACTATGTTCCTCACAGTGGAAACTGACAGGTTAAATCTCTCAGACAACTTTTTGTATCCTTCCCCTGAACAACTATGTTGAACAATCTTTGTTTTCAGATCATTTGAGAGAGGGCTGTCCATGCTCGGCGACCATCAAACTTAACTGAACCTGAATTGTTTTGTAAAGAGGAATAGTCCAAAATACCTTCATCCAGGATCCAGGAACTGATTAAAAGCTACAGGAAGCTACTAGAGGCTGTTATCTTTGCAAAAGGAGGATCTACTAAATATTAGTCACTTCTCTGTTGAGGTGCCCATACTTTTGCACTGGTCAAATTTTGGTTTAATGCATATTGCACATTTTCTGTTAGTACAATAAATCTCATTTCAATCCTGAAATATTACTGTGTCCATCAGTTATTAGATATATCAAACTGAAATGGCTGCTGCAAACACCAAAATATTTAGAACTAAAAATGATTAAGATTAATAGGGGTGCCCAAACTTTTTCATAGGACTGTATGTATTTCATTATTGTGTTTTTATCTAGTCTGATATCTTGGTACATTCTTTTCCATGATGTATTAAATGTTATGTTTTAGGATTCATCATTTTGGAGTTCAATATTCTATTGCTTGTCATAAACCTAAGTTACATCACCAGTACTTATAGACCTACAACTCCCAGCCTCCTGTTGTCACTACATCCCCTAATAGCTGCCATACCTTATACTGATTTTTTCTGCCCTACAGCAACGCAGGTTTAATCACGGCCTAGATGAAAAGGAAGCATCTTCTTTCAGCAGCCCAGATATAACAATAATAAAATACTTACTATTTTGCATCTAGATGATACAATTTCTGAAGCAAGTGGGATTAATATTTTACAGCTGTCAGATAAGAGAATGGCTGCTGTACTGTGACACCATATCATGAAATGACAGTGAGATTTATTAGTGTTCACACACCATGAAAGAGAGGGAGGTCTGCGGCAGCGTTGCACTAACTGAGATAGCCACAGGATTTGTAGCATATGACAGAATTTTCCTTTCTTGAACAGTGAATCTTGCTTTCTGTTCTCATCTCCCATCTTCTTTTTATGCTTGTTGACTTGACAAGAATTCTTTCTAATGTGTCTCC
Organism: Leptodactylus fuscus; assembly: GCF_031893055.1. Classification (NCBI taxonomy): domain Eukaryota; kingdom Metazoa; phylum Chordata; class Amphibia; order Anura; family Leptodactylidae; genus Leptodactylus; species Leptodactylus fuscus. The sequence goes on from NC_134269.1 coordinate 62,775,228, forward strand.
GCAGTTTAAATTGATTGGAATAGAATAAGGTCCAATTTTGACCTGGAGGATTTTTTTTTCTCCTTATTTCATGCTTGAAAAATTCTTTCATTGAGATATGTTTCAGATTTTTTTCCATCAGTAGCTCTACAAACAAGCAGTGAGGTGCACTTATGTGTTAGAAGAGTTCTTTAAAAATCTTCTATTTGCAAACTGAATTAAAATTGACCACTCCTGTGGCAGATAACTCTACAAAGGATAAGAGACTCCTGCTTGTTAGCTGTAAGAATCTGCAAGGCATGTCGAGAACCGAATGGATAGTATAATTCTTTATAAAGAATCCTAATTCTAATAAACAGGGTTGTTAATATCCTAATACTTGGTAGTATAGTGCAATTCAATCATCTACCACAAGGCTGGCAGCTACAGATGGAGCAAGGTTTAACTTTGCTATATATATATATATATATATATATATATATATATATATATATATATATATATACACTCACCGGCCACTTTATTAGGTGCACCTGTCCAACTGCTCGTTAACACTTAATTTCTAATCAGTCAATCACATGGCGGCAACTCAGTGCATTTAGGCATGTAGACATGGTCAAGACAATCTCCTGCAGTTCAAACCGAGCATCAGTATGGGGAAGAAAGCTGATTTGAGTGCCTTTGAATGTGGCATGGTTGTTGGTGCCAGAAGGGCTGGTCTGAGTATTTCAGAAACTGCTGATCTACTGGGATTTTCACGCACAACCATCTCTAGGGTTTACAGAGAATGGTCCGAAAAAGAAAAAACATCCAGTGAGCGGCAGTTCTGTGGGCGGAAATGCGTTGTTGATGCCAGAGGTCAGAGGAGAATGGCCAGACTGGTTCGAGCTGATAGAAAGGCAACAGTGACTCAAATAGCCACCCGTTACAACCAAGGTAGCCAGAAGAGCATCTCTGAACGCACAGTACGTCGAACTTTGAGGCAGATGGGCTACAGCAGCAGAAGACCACACCGGGTGCCACTCCTTTCAGCTAAGAACAGGAAACTGAGGCTACAATTTGCACAAGCTCATCAAAATTGGACAATTGAAGATTGGAAAAACGTTGCCTGGTCTGATGAGTCTCGATTTTTGCTGCGACATTCGGATGGTAGGGTCAGAATTTGGCGTCAACAACATGAAAGCATGGATCCATCCTGCCTTGTATCAACGGTTCAGGCTGGTGGTGGTGGTGTCATGGTGTGGGGAATATTTTCTTGGCACTCTTTGGGCCCCTTGGTACCAACTGAGAATCATTGCAACGCCAAAGCCTACCTGAGTATTGTTGTTGACCATGTCCATCCCTTTATGACCACAATGTACCCAACATCTGATGGCTACTTTCAGCAGGATAATGCGCCATGTCATAAAGCTGGAATCATCTCAGACTGGTTTCTTGAACATGACAATGAGTTCACTGTACTCCAATGGCCTCCACAGTCACCAGATCTCAATCCAATAGAGCATCTTTGGGATGTGGTGGAACGGGAGATTCGCATCATGGATGTGCAGCCGACAAATCTGCGACTGCAACTGTGTGATGCCATCATGTCAATATGGACCAAAATCTCTGAGGAATGCTTCCAGCACCTTGTTGAATCTATGCCACGAAGAATTGAGGCAGTTCTGAAGGCAAAAGGGGGTCCAACCCGTTACTAGCATGGTGTACCTAATAAAGTGGCCGGTGAGTGTATACATATATATATATATATATATATATATGTATGTATATATATGACAAAAGCCATTGAGATGCCATTGAAAGATTTGAGTTAAAGTTTTGTGCTACAGTCAGTTAACTAAGTGTTAAATGTGAACTTTTCTACATCTATACAGAGTAGGACTAGTGTAAACTAGTGAGCAAGTCACCACATATGTAATGCGGCGTTCAGACTTGCGCCTTTACTAGTCCACTGTGATTCCACCTAAATTCCTAGTAACACAGCTTGGGGACATCTTGAAGGCAGTCATTTTAAAAACCCATTTATTTCAATAGGTTTTTATAGCAAACCGCCAGTGTCCGTATGCGGCCTCTCTGCCATGAAACCGTTTTTTCTTTGTTTAGCATGGACACAAAGTCAGACATGTAGGACTTTGTGTCCATGCAAAATAAAACGGTTTCACAGCGGAGAGGCTGCATACGGACACCGGTGGCTTGCTTTAAAAGCCCATTGAAATGAATGGGTTTTTAAACTGACTGCCTTCAAGATGTCCCCAAGCTGGTTTTTCTGGGTTTTTAGGTGGAATCATGGCAGACAAGTCAAGGCGAAAGTGCGAACACCGCATAAGCACCCAAGTACATTGAAAAGTAACAATATTTGAAACAACAGGATAGGCCATGAAATTTAGGCTGTCATTGGTCCAACCATCAGGACCTTGCAGCTATTTTCCAGGGCACTCAACTCTAGCATTTTCCATGCTTGTGGTTGCTCTGCTCACTCACTGTACTTTTAGTAGCAGCAGTTATACACTGTCTACTAGGGTTGAGCGATCGTGTTCGGAAAAAATCGGATTCCGAGAAAATTTCACGATCGCGATCGGAATTCCGAACACAATCTTTTTAGGTGGGATCGAGATCGGTAGTATTTCCCACAATGCCTTCACACTGAGTATATAGTGTATACTCAGTGTGAAGGCATTGACATGACGTGACGAAGGCATGGACATGACGTCTCCCCTCCCAGTACCCGCCCACACTCTCCTAACCCGCCCACACTCTCCTAACCTGGCAGGGAGGGGGCAGCGAAGGGAGAAGAAGACTGCAGCTGGAGCGGCAGCGAGGCGAAGAACAGCGGAGCAGCCATCTCTGGAGGTAAGTGGACACCAGGGGGGACTAAGTAGTCAGAGTATTAAAAAAAAAAATCTTCTGGCTACTTAGTGATTCACTACACAGCGTGGATTCTAACAATTCTTAGATTCCATGCTGTATAGTGAATAGGATTGCTTTTAAAATCCGATCTCCGATTAATAAAAAAAAATCCCATTGACTTGCATTGGGATCGTAATTGGGATCGAGATCGGGTTCGAATGAAAAATGATCGGAAATCGGATTTTAAAATTGATCCTGAAAAGTCAGGATCGGCTAAACCCTACTGTCTACCTATAAGTATTTGAACACCCATGCAAATGAAGATATCTGCGGTCATGAAGGACATCACACCTTCTGCCGTTAAATATGAAACAGCATTGGCATTAGTTCATTGGCATTAGTCGCATGCAAGATTCCACAAAGTGCAGAGTTGTCCGATTTCGAGAAAGGGGTAATTGTGGGGTACCACAGAAATGGTCCATCCTTAAGAGAAAAGCAAGCGAACTGAATTACCCAAAGTGGAAGGTGAACGGTGATTGTTGGAATGTGCCCCGTGTCGGCAGACCCCCGAAACTGGGATATAGAGACCGACAAGTGCTGGCCAGAGAAACCGCACCCAACCGATGGCTCACATACACCAGGAGTTTCAACATGAATTGGGGAGTATTGTGTCGATCAATACCATCCATAAAGAAGCATCTGCTGGGGTCTACCAACTATTGGACATGAATAAATGTTGTTCTATTCTACCACAGGTGTCCAAATACTTATTAGTAGACAGTGTAGGTAATGTTATCTATGTCTCAGTCAGATCTTCACCAATCTAATGAATAGTTTTGTAATATAGCTTATTGAAAAATAAATATTATCTATTAAATATTAACTATTAAATATTTTTCCAAATAAGAAACATACACAATGAATCCACCATCACAACGTCTTGTGGTAGTGAGTTTCATAACCTCACTCTTCTTATGACAAAGCATCCCAATCTATGTTGCTGGTGAAATGTTCTCTCCTCTAGATGTAGAGGAAGTCCTCTTGTCATTGTCACTCTACCAGGTCATTAATAAACATATTAAACAGGAGAGGATCCAGTACTGACCCCTGTGGCCCCCCCACTGGTGACTGTGACCCAGTCTGAATATTTACCATTAACAAGTACCCTCTGTTTCCTATCAGTGATCCAGTTGTGAACCAATTGCATATGTTTTCCCTCAGTTCCAACATTCTAATTTTGTATACTAACCTCTTCCGTGGTACAGGATCAGAAACCTTTGAAGAGTCCAGATACACCACGTCCACTGCATTACCCATGTCCAGTCTAGAAATGACCTCCTCATAAAAGCTGATCAGATTAGTCTGACAGGACCGATTCCACATAAACCCATGCTGATTGGGTGTTATAAGATTATTTACATTGAGATACTCCAGGATAGCATGTCTTAGAAACCCTTAAAATATTTTATCCAACCTTCAAATATTGTTAAGGTCTTTGGAATACCCCTTTAAGTCCTTAAAATTCCCTGTGGAAAAGACAGTAATGTGTATTAGAATCCAAAAATGTTCAAACCTTGGAATTATTGCATTAACTATGGATGTATTACCACTTCATTAGCTACTGTGACTTTCAACTCATCAATGAAGTCTCTCCCTAGTTGTAAGATGTCTCTAAGTATGCTATCTATATGTAATTTACTGTATGAATGGGGTTTTCCAAGAGTTGCAGCAACTGTGTAGCTGGTTCTGATGCATGGTGGATCATTCAAACAGCTGATCATCAGGATTCAGATCCCCACCAATCCTCACTTGATGTCCTATCATAAGGATTGGTCCTCAATAGTAAATTCCCAGAATAGCCCCTTAACATGACATATACAAGACTCTAGCAAAGGTTAGAATCCTTGTTCACTAATAAACAAGTTCTCTTTCCTGAACCATAACAAGCTATTCCAAGCATTCATGTTTTTTCAATGTAAGGAGGGAGATAAAAGCTTTTATAATGCAACGTAAATTACCTTTAGTCTGAGGCCCACATTGTTGAAACACGGCATTTATTGTTGCAGATTTTGCTGCAGTTTTTTAAGCCAAAGTCAGGAGTGGTTACAAAAGGAATGGGAAATATATAAGAAATTCTTATACTTCTCCCTTCTGCTCAATCCACTCCTGGCTTTGGCTCAAAAAAACGCAGCGAAATCTGCAACAATAAAGGCTGCATTTCCTCAACGTGAGACCTCAGCCGTAATGTAATTTCTCACGAGATGCACATGTAGTTCATTTTGTAATGAACCATCTTCTCCACAATTACTACCTATTTCCAAAATTCTACTACTTGGGCTGTGAAGTATCCAACAACTTTCCTCTACGTGTAAAGATCCTCTGATCCTTTGTAAAGTCTTGCGCCATCTCCTTGAACATTGTCTATTGACAGGAAATTAGAATCTTAGGCTGAGTTCAGACTGAGTTTTTTGGTCCGGAATTTGACGCGGAGGCTGCCTCAGATTACGTAGCCATGACTGGATGCCGGTGCAGTTGCGGCACTCACTCCCGATTAGGCCCAAATGAATGGGCCTAGTTGGGAGGGAGTGTCTTCAGGCAGACATCCGTGGCTGAACCGGCCGTGAAATCCGCCTGAAGAAAGGGCATGTCGCTTCTTTTCTCCACGAGCGGGAACAAACTGCTCGTGGAAAAAAAGAGATAACCAGCACCCACTGATTTCAATGGGAGACTTTTTTTTATTAGGATTTTGTTGCGGATTCCGTGTCAAAATCCTGACCAAAAACCCCATGTGAACTCAGTCTAAGTCTCAATGTTATCATGAACTGACTACCCCTCGTTCACATCTGCATTGTTATTCCGTCCGGGGGAGTCCGCATGGGGACCCCCTCAAACGGAATACCAAACGCAATTGCAAGTGCTGTGCAGTAAAAGCACACGGACACCATACACTATATTGGGGTCAGGATGCTTACTGCGCGCTGCCCGCACAAATCATGCGGACTGGAAAGTAGATTGTGAACTACTTTCCTGTCCGCATGTTCTGTGTGGAGATCTGGAGGTAAATACACAAACCCATTAAAGTCTATGGGGTCCATGTGCTTTTACTGCACAGCGCCTGCAATTGCGTTCAGTATTCCGTTCGGGGGCGTCCCCATGCGGAATCCCCCAGGTGAAATACAAAAACAGATGTGAACCAATCCTTAGTGTTTTTTGCCTTTAAAACAATTATAGAAACAAACTAAATCTAGATAAGTAAACAGCTAATATGCACATTTTACACTTTACATTTCATTTAGCTAAACAAGCCGCTAATAAATAAATTTTGCTTCTGTAATCATAAAAAGACTAAGTCAGTGCCTGCCCATCCTGGATGTTAAATCCTGCTCTGTAATCTCTCTGCACTTGGCTTGAATCAATTTTCGAAGAACTAAGCTTTCTGATTGTTTAGCCTCATCACTTCCTCTAGGTAGAACAGAAAATCTTTAAACTACAAAGAAATTTTCCCATCATACCTTCTCAGTGTAGATCTATAGGATAGTGGTCCCAGAGTACAAACTATTTTTCATTGTAAACCTAAATGTGAATTTAAATTTACAATACCAGAATACCAGAAAATATTTTTGCATTACAAACAGAATTTTAGCTAATTCTGTGTACAATTAGTCCAATAATGATGTATCATATGCCCATATGAATGGGTAACATTAATATTGCCCGTAACAATATTTATTTAAAGCATTTCTTTTCATGGGGCATCTAACAATAAATACATGTGGAAGAAATATTTTCTGAATAAACACTAAATATTAACAAATTCAGCCAAGCGCTGCATCTTAGGAGCTGTCAAAAATTCCAAGGCTTGAAACAAGTGACCTTCTCTTGAATCTGGCTGAATAATGGCTTAAGTCAGAGATTCACTTGTAATTGGCGTTATCAGAGAAACTTTGTGTGCATTATGTCATATAGAACACCGCAACTGAATTATTTCCAGGGCTTGTCAAGGCATAAGGGAGCTGGATTTTCTTTGGCTAAGTGTAGCGTCTCTTTTGACCTATGTAAAGGTTCGGGCAGGGTATAAATAATTGCTATTCTTGTGTTTAGATTCAGAGGTCACATTAAAGTAGCAACTGAGGAAAATGTATCGATGACATAATGTGTTATAGGTTCACTGTCTCCAGACTATGACACAGATGTCTAGCAAACACAAGATAAGAGGCACAATGTTATGCTAGAAAATTAGGCTATGGGTTAATTTAAAAATGCATTACTGTATGCCTATATGCTCCTTGTAGGAATGGACCCTTAAAGTGAGCTATGCACTGTAGTATTACTGGAGAATTATTAACAATATACATGCTTTTTCCAATACTAATAGTACATATAAAAAGGTCATTACAAAGTAGTAATAATACCAGTGGTAAATCTATAGTAGAGGCAGAGCATACAATTGCTGCAGACCCATGGTCAGGGGAATGATCACTAAACTGCTTTCATTAATTCCTGGGTTGGGGGATATTGTCACTCCATAGGGAGAGAACCACCATTTAGGTGTGTGGAGTCTTATTAAGCCATGAGCACTCCACTGTGCAAAGGAACTTGGGAAGAATATGCAAATCTGACTTCCATGATGTAATTAGGATGTCAGTGCCTCAAGTATGCACACCAATAGAGGGCGCTCACTGAGAATGTGCAAGTCTATCTTCCATGATGTAATTAGGAAGACAGAGTCTCAGTCAAGAAATCCAATAGAGGGCATCCTAATTACATCATAGAAGTCAGATTTGCATATTCTTCCCATGTTCATTAATTCCTGTCACATACAGTAATCTTAGGAAGCTGCTCTGAGGAACTTACTGCATACAGGATGTTAGGAGTAGGGCCAGAGCCTCCGCAACACTGTGCAAAGGTAATGAAGACCAGGGATACTGCAAAGCGCCAGGAGTATAGGCAGGACGCCAAAGGAAAAAGCGTTCACATTGGCAATTTTGCGGGTCTCAAGTAGGGATGTCCATGGAGCTTGGGCTGCCATACGTTCCGAACCGCCTAGAAATATATAGTGATCTACCAGACACTGACATATCACAAGAGTCTGAAGAAGGTCTGTGACCGAAAAACGTTTTGCTCTGCTCTACGGAATACACAATTTTGATCAATAAAAGAAAGTGTTTGCACAATTACATATGAGGTCTGCATTTCTACTATAGGCCACGGGTTGGGACCCTATGCTCACACACTTAAATCAACAACTGCATCCCTCTGCATCTGCTATCCTAACACAGAAACTCCATCTCTTTGCATCATTTGATAGACTCAGTTCCACAGATTCCAATGCAGTTGGAGTTTTTCTCTAGCCCACACCATTCTGTTGCAGAGAGTTGGAGGTGGTGAAAGATGTTCTTTAAAGGTCTGTCCAGTCTGTAAATAGTTTTTTAATTTGTTTTGAAAGTATGTGGAACACTTATAATAACATGAAATATTATAACAAAAGATAACTTTCCTACCTGTCTTTGGTTCCTGCCCCCCAACACAGATTTGTGACCACTACAACCAATCTCCAACCATAATGTTGATATCAGTGATGTTGACTGGTCACTAGAGGGGCCAGAGGTTATATTCAGTAGTCGTATACAGGGTCGGACTGGGGTGTCTAGGGCCCACCAGTGGAATTGTTTCTAGGGGCCCACCACCAGGACCCTGCAGATCAGCGATGCCGAGACAGGGCAGCTAAAGGTAATACCATCTCGGGAGCTATGCTGCTCACCTGCCATACAATGTGCAACAACACACTACCTAAACCTACTACTACACTCTGTATGGAAAGTGATCAGCATGGCTCCTAGAAATGTTACCATTACCTATAGCCGCTCTGTCCTGGAATAGCTGATCTGCAGAGGTCCTGGCTGTTGTATTATCACAGATGTAATATTGACGGCCTATCCTAAGGACAGACCATCAATATTATAAAGTTGGATAAATCCTTTAAAGATTTGTCCAGGAATTGGATCAACCCACTTGCCTGGCGGGAGGTGTAAAATAAAAAAATAAAAAGTGCCTTCACCTGTCCCCATTGCTCCATTGTCCGCTGCCAGTGTCCATTTAGTCTTGTGCCGGCGCCTCCTTGCTGGGAGTCCTGCACCTCATGGGACCACTGAAACCAATTAGATACAGGATTTCCAGAAATAAGGCCATGAGACTGAACAGACACAGGCAGGAGGATAACGGGGCGCTGGGGACCAAAAGCTCAATGAAAAACACTGCGTCTCACTGTTGTGCCTAATCCTTAAAGAGGACCTTTCACCATTTGGGGCACATGCGGTTTAATACACCACTAGAAAGCCGACAGTGCGCTGAATTCAGTGCAGCTTTCACGTTCTGTGCCCCGGGTGAAGAGCTATCGGTGCCGGTACCGTAGCTCTTCACTGTCAGAAGGGCGTTCCTGACAGTCAATCAGCAACGCCCTTTCTCGCAGTAGTGTCTATTGCGCTGTACTGTGTGAGGGGGCTTTGCTTACCGCCTAGTGATGACGCTGAGCGGTGGGGAACGCTACCTCCCCCCAGTACACGTCTATGGACGAGCATTATCAGGAGGGGGGGAGGGGGCGTTCCTCCCCGATCTCATAGTACAGCACAATAGGCGCTGCCGGGAAGAAGGACATTCCTGACTGACTGTAAGACACGCCTTTCTGACAGTGAAGAGGTATGGTACCGGGACATATAGCTCTTCACCGAGGGCACAGAATGGGAAAGCTGCACTGAATTCAGCGCACTGTCGGCTTTCTAGCGGTATATAAAACCGCATGTGCACCAGGTGGTAAGAGCTCCTCCTTAACATCTCAATATACTGTACATTATACTATAAGGATAAGACCTAACACAGCGTCCCACAGCAAAAAAGCGCTGCAGGAAAACCCCCGGTGGCAACGTATCAGTTTTCCTGCAGCGCTTTTTGCAGAAACTCCACAGAGGTTTGCTCTGAGGACTTTCTGCTTCCATTATACCTATAGGGACACTGCAGGTGTTTCCGTAGGTATAAGTGCTGTGATTTCCAAAAACTGCAAGTTACCTACACACTCATACATATACATTCATATATACTCACTCACACACACACACACATATATATATATATATATATATATATATATATATATATATAATTAGCATAGCATATACACATTTATATACATTCATATACCATATATACCATATATACTAACATATATACATACACTCACACATTATAGCATACTGTATATACACACACACATACCTGTATACAAACATACAGTCCTCACACAGTATACAAGACACATGCTTTAACCCTTAAGTACTATCATGGTGTCTATCATAGTGATATATGTATGGTAATGGTGTATGATAGACACCATGATAGGACTTAAGGGTTAAACAAATGTACACATATACATATTAAATATTACATTTTACCAAAAAAAAGAAAAAAATATACTCACATTTGTGAAGCAGCAGCAGACTCCTCTGTCCCCACACAGGCCGATGTAAACGATGACTCACTCTGAAGAGGGGGGGGAAGGGGGGAAAGTCCCGGCTTGCAGAGAGATCGCTTCCTAAGATTGCACTGGCAGGAGGCCTCGGCTCTGTGTAAGTGTCGGGGCCCTGGGAAACTGCCGGCAGCCGTGCGTCTATATTCATTACAGCGCTGCCGGCAGCCTGGGGCCCCGAGCTTACTGTTCCAGCCCCTGCCGCTAGTAGCATCGCTCAGTTTATCAATGCAAATGCACTGGACAGGGGCCCAAACCAGCCCCTGACATCCCGATCGGGCCCCTGTCCAGTGCTTCTATATAGTCGGGGCCTGGGGCCCACCGGGGGATTCCCCGGTGCTCCGGCGGGCCAGTCCGACCCTGGTCGTATACAGTTTCCATATCAGGACAACATTGCTGGAGGCCAGGGAATGGGATGGTTGTATCACTTCTTTCATTGTATACCATTCTAAATAGCTTAAAAGGAAACCAAATGGTTTAATATTGATCCTAAAACTACCTGTACTTACTCATACACAGTGAGCACCCATAATGGTATCTTCAGTCAACAATCATTTTTGACCCTGAAAGACGAGAGGGAATTTGGAGCTCTTTGTGTAAAAACACAGATTCAGCCACTACACAAATATAGCATAAAATAATGGTTGGCACAAAGTGTAATCGTACCCTTGATGGAGACCTATAATCTCTAGATGAAGTGACAATTTCTTGTAGTTTCCCTTCCTCCTTTGATCTCCACAGTTAGAAATTGAGCAGGTATGAGACAATGTGGGTTTCCTTTTGCGCTATGATAAGAATGATTTTTCCATGACCCTTCTGCTCTGCCACAGTTTTAGTGTCTTGGGACAAAAAGACAATCCAAGCTCACGTTTAATCCATACTATATATGATGTCTACATCAATACCCAAAGCCAACAAATGTGTTTTTTACAGCCTTCCAAGAACCATCCTAGAAGCATAAAATGCAATTTGTTTCACATCTAAAAAGTGACTCAAACCGATGACAAAATCTAAATATGATCACACACAACTAGCATTTAATTAAGCGCACAACAACCAGAGCTGCGAGCTGCATGAGCTGTGATATACTAGCTAAGAGCCTGTGTGTCGATTCACGGAGAATTATGACAAAATGTATTGGCTTCTCTATATTTCTTGACAGATTAATGATTTCCCAGTTCGTAACTAACAGCACGATTGTCGATTCTTCCAAAATCATGACAAAAATTTATTTGCTTCTTCTTTTTTTCTTGACAAATAAATGTTTTATGAGTAAGTGCTACTTACCTGTCAATTCTGTTGGCGCCAAGACCAAATTCATAGGCTATTCAATATTTAATGACTAAATCAGCAGCCAAGACAACTTTGCATAACTATTAAAGTTACCGCCAAGCCTTCTTTAAAATTGGCACTGGCCAAAACATTGCTTGAATAAATATACTCAGTTATATCTTTTTTATGAGCTCAGCCTTCTAATGAGATCAGTAAATGAATCAGTAAATATTAAGAATGGATAAATATTAAACACTACCTCAAAATTCTAATAAGAATACTGAAATTCAATTGATGGACCTTGATGTGTCAGCAGATATAAATCTAGACATTGAACCAGTGTCAGACTAGGAGTGTGTCCAACCAGCGTCCCCGCCATCTATCTGTACAGAACATTTGCAAATTCACTTTGAAATGACCCGTCATCTTTGTTATTAGTGTTGAAAACTAAGAACATATCAATAAAGTCTAAAAGGCTATTGGCGAACCATCCCATAAAACAAACCAAAGTGGTTGGACCAAAATCGGCTTTGAATGTGTTATATCTTTATAACCCACTGTAGCCTTGACCCATTAGAGAACCTTACAGCAATCTACTGAGTCAGGTTACCCTGCATAGGATTATTTGATGGTGCAAGTGAAACATTAGCTTGAGCTAAACGAAATACTAAGCTATTGGCTCCCTACGTCTCTGACTACTAAAATGCTTTAATATGAAGCTCTTACTTGTTGTAAATGAAACTACTGCTGCATCCACTTTCCGCTAGTAACAAAAAGGCAAAGAGTAGCGTACATGTTTATGATATTTACGAGGTATTGATATATAGGTATTGATATATTTCACACGATAACTCATAAGTGTCCAATTGATGAAAGTGCCACGTTTGAGGCTCACACCTACAGTATCTCATTGCCGCTGTTAGTTGAGTGTTGGCCACTTACTGTATGTGTGTCTCTATCATTTCATTTCCATGGGAGTTCTGAAAATAGCTGAGTGGTAACATCTATTGGACTTCTATGGTATATCCTGTGGATAGACCATAATTGTCTGACATGGGAATGCCTGTTTAACAAGGAATGCAGACAATGTGCTTCACCATAAAGGTTAGTAGTAGAGATGTGTATCACCACTCAGGTTCAGGTTAGCACTGTACAGTAATTTGCCTAGAGATGATGGCTAGGTGATTTGAGATAATCCTTTAATAGTCACATCATGGGGAAATTCATTGTGTTACAGCAGCATGGATAATACAGTAAATATATTACAAGAAAAAACACATACAAGCTCATAGCAGATAGAAAAGATACTAGGAGTCATAGCAACTAGGAAGAAAAGAAGACTTCAGGATCATTTAGTTCTCTGTGTGGAGTGATCTCGGCTTGGCCTGATGTTGATTATACAGCCTGACCACGGTTGGGAGGAAGGTCCTCTGATAATCTAATAAACAGAATAATGACCTGTTTGTCTGCCTAATGGATGGGGAGGGGGTATTACTATTGAATACTGACATATGCATAAAATTAGGATTACCGGTACTTAAGATGAGAGAGAATATTCCACTTCTTTATTACAACAGGAACTAAAAAGCCTGCTGGTCTTTATATGGAGGTCTTGAACCAAAGAGACTGTGAATATATTTATGTAGAGTCCCCTGTAATGCCAATTTTTTCTTCTTTTTTTTTTCTAAACTACATAAGAACCACCTATGAGACCAATTGTGACAGGGAATTTACATCAGTGGATGGATTTGTTACTGCAGATAGTTGTCATCTATTACCTGAGACATCTCAAAGATAGTAAAACAATAACACCAAAGATGAGAGGCTGCTGGGGAGTTGATTGTATACTAATAAAAGTATTTATTAACAAAAAAATAAATAAAAAGGCAAAATGGTTCAACACATTACATGATGTCTATTACTTCATCAGCTCATGTGACAGAGACACCAAGAAAAGTAAACTATACTAAAGGAAATAACTAGAGATGAGCGAACAGTGAAATATTCGATATTTGTTATTCGTTTAGAATAGCCCCTCAATATTCGACTATTCAAACGAATATCGAACCCCATTATAGTCTATGGGGAAAAACAATTTGTTTCAGGGGAAACCACTATTCGACTCAGGAGGGTCATCAAGTCCACTATGACACCTCAGCAAATGATGACAACACCTCTGGAATACAACTGGGACAGCAGAGGAAGCATGCCTGGGGGCATCCAACAAGACAAGTCACAGTTTTACCACACCATCACAGCCTATCAACTTCACACTTTCCACACTCAAAAAAAAAACACTATGAAAGTGGAAAAATACCTGGAAACTTTCTTTCCTCCCCAATTGGATGAGCAGAAACCCAAATTTTAAGCTAAAGAAACATTAACAAGCATCCCTTTAAATCACGCTGCCCATGATAACCACAGATGGAATAGGCAATGGGAAATCCAACAGTGCCCACCCTTAACTGTCATTGTTGATGTGTGTGTGTGTGCGCGCGCGCGTGTGTGCGATGTGATAAGACCTTCAAAAATTCACTTTTCTGGCCCTTAACGTGAGGCCTTCCAAATTAAGTTAGAGGCCCTTAAGCTGAGCTACCAGCAGAGATTGAGGCCCTTTAGGTGACTTCAGCCTTTTACCAGCAGAGTTTTAGGCCCTTTAACTTAGTTCAGCCTTGCACCAGCAGAGTTTTTTGCCCTTTGGGTGAGTTGAGTGTTAGCCCCTTTAAAATTGTTAGCCCCTAAAACAGTGGTTCCAGAACCATCACTCTCATTGTATGGGATTGATGCAGTGGATTGGACTGAGGACCCAGACATTTACCTTCATTTGGATTGGGAAATTGATAACATTTTGGCATCAAATCCTGGGGATAAATTTGTTTAGACTACCGCAAAGGTGGAGAATTGGCTGCAACCACTACTACCGGTAATGGTCCTCTAATATCGGACTCAACATTACCTCTACAGGGTTCTGATAAGGTGTTAATAGTCCAAACAACATGCTCCAGTTCTTTAGATACAGATCAGAAACCACTTTCCTTTCCGACACCAGATTTAACCAAGCTTCACCATCATCATCTTGCTGAAATTGAGCCACTAAAGGAAACCTTGCCTTCAAAGGAATGTTCTGGAGCTGCGACTGAGCCAAATCTAAACACAGAGTCCTTTGGAACTGAACAAAATTCACCAGCAGTGTTTTTGACCCTTGGAGTGAGTAGAGCCTTGCACCAGCAGTGTTTTTGGCCCTTGGAGTGAGTAGAGCCTTGCACCAGCAGTGTTTTTCACCCTTGGAGTGAGTAGAGCCTTGCACCAGCAGTGTTTTTGGCCCTTGAGGTTAGTTGAGCCTTGCACCAGCAGTGTTTTTGGCCCTTGGAGTGAGTAGAGCCTTGCACCAGCAGTGTTTTTGACCCTTGGAGTGAGTAGAGCCTTGCACCAGCAGTGTTTTTGGCCCTTGAGGTTAGTTGAGCCTTTAAACAGCAGTGTTTTTTGACCTTCAGGTGAGTTGAGCAATCCAGCAGCAGTGTTTAATTTTTTTGGCCCTTGGGGTGACTAGAGCCTTGTAGCAGCAGTGTTTTATTTTTTGGCCCTTGGGGTGACCTCTAAAAAATTAGATTTCAGGCCCTTGGGGGTGATTCCTAGAACATTAATTTTCAGGCCCTTGGGGGGAGCCCTAAAAAATTGTTTGGCAGGCCCTTGGGGTGGAGCCCTAAAAAATTGCATTGCAGGCCCTTGGGGGGTATCCATGAAAAATTAATGAAGTTTTTTTAAGAATTACATTAGGGTGAAGGGGCTGGGGTTGGAGGAGGAGGATGAGTGAATTGGGTGCTTGCAGCCCCTCTCCAGTACCTGGACTGTGGACTGGATACCCAGCTGGATATCCACGTCCACATCCTCTCCCCCTTCTGCTACTGACGAGGGGCACTGCTGTCAGCCCCTCTCCAGTACCTGGACTGTGGACTGGATACCCAGCTGGATATCCACTTCCTCGCCCCCTTCTGCTACTGACGAGGGGCACTGCTGTCAGCCCCTCTCCAGTACCTGGACTGTGGACTGGATACCCAGCTGGATATCCACTTCCTCGCCCCCTTCTGCTACTGACGAGGGGCACTGCTGTCAGCCCCTCTCCAGTACCTGGACTGTGGACTGGATACCCAGCTGGATATCTACGTCCACGTCCTCGCCCAAGTGCCCTGCTGCTACTGACAAGGGGCACTGCTGTCAGCCCCTCTCCAGTACCTGGACTGTGGACTGGATACCCAGCTGGATATCCACGTCCACATCCTCGCCCACGTCCCCTGCTGCTACTGACAAAGGGCACTGCTGGAAGTCCCTCTCCAGTACCTGGACTGTAACCATGAAGCCTTTGGGTTCTAATCATACAAATATATTGGCATGGAATTTGTGTGTTCTCACATGTTTACATGGGTTTCCTATGGGTGCACCAGTTGCTTCCCACACACAAAAAAACATGCCGAGAGGTCGATATAAAATTTAGATTGAGAGCCCCAAAGTAGACAGGAACTGATATGAGTGATGACAAGATCCATACAACAAGGTGGAATATGTAAGTGCTATATAAAGAAACTAAACTAATTAGTAACAGGTAACAGAATTAGGGCTCGTTCACACGGTGTAACGTCCCGCGAGATTTGGCACATGTACGCCGCGTGACACTTTGCACGCTCCCATTCATTTCAATGGGAGCGGGGATCATATGCGCCGCACTAGTTTGCGGCCGTGCATTTATTCACGGCCGCAAACTAGCGCGGCGCATACGATCCCCGCTCCCATTGAAATGAATGGGAGCGTGTACGGCACGCAAAGGGCCAAATCTCGCGGGACGTTACACCATGTGAACAAGCCCTTAGAGCAAAGTAACAGGCGATATATGGCAGTGTCCAGAGTAGTTACCTCTAACATGGCTCATAAATGTACCTTGTCCTTGTTGTTTATGGTATGTAATCATTGCTATATGGCAGATCATCTGACCTTATCAAGGGTCGAGGACATGTTAGCACATTTTTTTGCAATTCTTTTTTTTTATTGCTTTTAACATTTGTCTGTGAACCTGGTGTACATGTGAACATTTTTGTAATAAAGCTACAGGGAATTTAGATCGTGATGCCTCTATATGGGACACTGACTGACAATGTTTATAACACGATATACAAGTAAGAAAAATAATAATTATGATATTTTGCTACTTATGATTGGAAAATTGTGATTTTCTGCATATCTGATGTGTCTGATCTCCAAGCACAAGTTTAGCTAAAAATATGCGCTATTATTGACTGCTGTGAACAAAGACTGCAAAGACCTATATTAATACAACAGACCGTCTATGCAGCATAGCAACATTCTCATATCACATCAGCAAATGCAGTCTCTTCTACAGTACACCCCATAAGCAGTGTATAGCAGCTAATATAAGGAATACATTTGATTCAGACCTAACAAATTATAAAGATGGCCTGTGAATGGACATGTTAGACAGATGTCTGACAGGTGAGTAAGTAAGGCTGGATTCACATGTATAGCAGTGTCCTTTCGGATATTCCATTCCATTGTCCATCTAAAATCTCCTGCCAGACAGACTTTTTAGTTTGACGAATTCAGTTAAAAAGAACTAACATCCACCAGACATCCAATAGATCCATTATCGTCAAAGGGGGCCCTCAGGCTCCATTGTTGTCCACTATTTTAGCTGTCCGTTTGGACATTCTTCTTGTCCTCCAACGGACCACCAGCGCTACCATAGGTGTCAACCTAGTGTTAGAGTTTTAATATGTAGCATTCAACTACTTTTGTTCTATGCAAATTCATGATATTTCCAGCCTTGTAGGTGGGTGCCCAATTTATAATCTTTATGATTGTTTTTAAGGTTGTCTGTAAATATTTTGCTTTTCAATGATTTCTGATGAATCTATAAGAACAGATATGGAAATGGTTCAAAGGTTCTGTATATTGAATAAGGGGTTACATGTTATTTAGGTAGGAGCTGTGTAGTATGTAGGTGGGTGCTGTATACTGTACACATAGCTTTCTATATTCTGTGGGAGAGTTTGCATACTGTGTAGGTAGCTCTTGTATATTTTGTAATTACAGCAGGTTCTGTATACTGTATACAATTCAATGACGACGGGTACTTTATATTGGGTAGGTAGTTGCACTATATTGTGTCCTGAGATTAGCACTTTCCTGGGGGCCACGGTAGATCATTACCATTTGCCTAGCGGGGGAGGACTCAGGGCAGCATTACAATTTACTTGGAGGCCACTGTGAAGCATTATTAGGGCCAGTTCACACAGAGTTTACAGGCGCGCATTCTGGCACATATACACATGTCAGAATGTGCGCGCTCAAAACAGATTCCATTTATTTCAATGGGTCGTTACGGGCGTATAGCGCACAAAATTGCATATAACGCAGCAAAATTGTGCGCAAAAAATTATGCGCGTTATATGCCCGTAATGACCCATTGAAATGAATGGGATCTGTTTTGAGCGTGCACATTGAGACACGTGCATACGTGCCAGAATGTGCGCCCATAAACTCCATGTGAACTGGCCCTTAGGTGTCTGAGGACTAATCCAGAGCACTATTAGGTGTTTGGGAGCCATTGCAGAGCATTATTAGGTGTCTAGGGGTCACTGAGGAGGATTATTAGGTGTCTGGGGGCCGCTGCAGAGGATTTTTAGGTGTCTGGGGGACACTAGGAGAATTATAAATTGTGAAACACTGAAGTATATTATACTTTATTGGTCAACTGAGGAACCCTATACTATGTTTTGGGCTATTAGAGATCATGGTATGATGTGGGGGCCACTAAAGTTGCCAGGTGATGGTGAATTTTTACATGTGCTGGATGGAAAGTATAGGATGATGTATTTTTAAAGGTGTATTCACATAGTGCAGTTATGATACAGTTACAGCTGAATCAAAGCTCCATTAGAAAAAAAATGCATGTAGTTTTGATTTGATTTTTCTTGAGGTTTTATAAATTTACAAGTGTAACAAATTTATGTTCCAGTTGTAAATTCAAAGACTGTACTAAAAACACATCAAAACTGCAATTATTTGTTTTTTTGTTAAAATGATTTCTTAAGGGAACCCCAATTTACATAATTTTTTCCATGGTCACTCCGAGTTTGAAAACTTTGGAAAACACTGTTCTCGATATATTGTGCTAATAAGCAGAATCCTTCATCTATCTGGGATACATGCACCAATGGTTCAAATCATAATGTATGAATTAAGTAATCAAATTTTTCACTATAATTTACCTCCGACTGTGTAGCATACGCACAGTAGAAATATGGTGTGAAGTATTTCCAGCAGTAAGAACGCATTAGGACACATTATTCCTAATAGCTGGTAGAGCTGCTTAGAAAATAAATGTAACTTGGAAATTACTGTAGGCGTGTTTTCCCTTTAAGCCCGACTTTCGTTCCATAGACTCAATGTAGAAATGTGTGTTTAAATGAAAGTTTAAAAAAAAAATCATGAGTTTTAATCAATACAATCTCATCTAAATGTGTCTTAACTTGGTTAAAACTCAGAGAAGGAGTCAGGCAGGCAATTGTTTGCTTAGCTGCATTAAAAGTACGTGTCATTAATTTCTGAGACGACTTGTTCCCAGCAGCAGGTTTCTTGTTAAACAATTATTCCAATTCTTTTGAGAATTAATCCTCAAAATTGTTAGTGAATAATTCCCATACATTACACTTGATTACTTTAAAGGCTGTGCGCACGGTAGGGCGGCAATCTTCAAATTCCTAACTTTCTGGACTCTGATGAAAGAATGTTCTTTGTCTAGTCTAATCCAAACTACTCACATTGACTTGCTGATAATATTTGATGTTAGTATCAAGCAGGCTCTGTTGTGATCGCTGGCCAGATTTTTTAAGAGGCAATATGAATTCATGTTCCTAGAACTGACAGTGATGAAAATTTTTCTTCACGTTTCAATTTCTCTGTTTCTGCCAGAAATAAAAGGTTTTCCAGAAGTTTTAAGTAGATGACCTATCCTTAGGTTGGGTCATAATTTGAAGATCAACATGGGTCCCGCACCTAAGACTCCCAAGGATCAGCTGCTTGAAGCAGTGCACCCTGAGAGCTGCTTTTGTTTCACAGGTCATGTGACGTTATATTCATCTGTCACTTGTCCTGGTGGCAACTCACACCCATTCAAAAGAATGAGCTGAGCTATAATACCAAGCACAGCCATTATAGAAATGTAGGGCGATGTACTGAAGAAGTTGCGGTGCACTTCTGAACACTTCACCTCCTAAAAAAGCTGATCGGCTGGGCACCGGGGTGTTAGACTCCTGCTGATGTTTTATTGCTTCATCATTTAACCTCAAAAAACTCTTTAAGGCTTGGGCCCCACTGGCTGAAAACGCCACGATTTGGCCGCAGCGAAAACGCTGTGGTAAAAATCGTGGCGTTTTACAGTACTTACAAAGTGGATGGGATTCATGCGAATCCCATGCCCACTTTGTGGAAAAAATTGCAGCAGTGATTTCCACAACCGTTGCGGCTTTCAAAAAAATCACAGCATGTCAATTACATCTACGGAAACGCCGGCAACTTTCCCATAGATACAATTGTAACAGAAAGTTTGCGGAGGAAAACTCCGTGAACTCTCTGTTCAAAGCGCTGTGGGAAGAACCATGATGCATTCACGCCGCGGTTGTTGCCGCAGCACTTTAGCGCGGCGGTTCCGACCCATGGGGCTAAGGCCCCACATTGCGGAAACGCAGCTTTTTTCGTTGCAGATTTTGATGCATTTTTTTGAGCCAAAGCCAAGAATGGCTACAAAAGGAATGGGAAATATATAAGAAGTTCTTATACTTCTCCATTCTGCTCAAACCACTCCTGGCTTTGGCTCAAGAAACCACAACAAAATCTGCAACAAAAAAAAGCAGTGTTTCCACAATGTGGGGCTCCCTGTAGAGAGCCACAGTCCTCTGCAGACTTTTTACCCCGATTATACCTATACTGAAACCGCCAGCATTTCTATATATATAATTGATATGCCGAAATTTTCATAAATACTAGTATTTTTTAAATCACAGCTTTTCCACTGCAGATGTTTTTTTTTTTCCTGCAATGTGGGGATGGGATTAGCCAGAATCCCATCCACTTTGCAGGTACTATAAAATTTGGGGCCCTGGCCTAAAGAAATTTAATACTAATACAATGTATCCTCTAGCCACAGGTTAGGAGATGAGTTGCAGTTGGTGGTGGTTCAACCACTGGGACCTATATTGATCATGAGCATTCACATCTATGGGACTGCCAGAGATAGCCGAAATACAGGACAGAGGTGCAGACAGGTGAGGTGAACTAAGAATCTATCCATGCTACGGAGCTGGGATGACCAGCAGATATATGGGCACAGACATACTGATAGGGAATGTAGATTGTGAGCCCTACATGGGACAGTGACAATGACTGTAAAGCATGTCTGGAGACTCTCAGGTCCCAGCGCTGAACATGGCTACACATGAAAAATTCTAGATTTTCTCTATTTGCTGCAAATACAGAATGCACAGGTTAGGGTATTGTGCAGTCAGGGTGGTCACTTCTGCTTAATTCTGTTTTATTGTGGTGCATAGAAATTCCCTTGCCAATGTCACTGACCCTATGGGACGCATATGCCTGTTGGACAATGATCTGTGGTTATATTTATTGATCAGTCTAATACCAATCACAATAAAAATGTCCTTGTTGTGTTTTTTACTGATTTTTTTAAATTGTATTTTAAATTGGTGCCCAGTTGGGAGGGAGAGCCCAACTTGTCTAATCTGCCAAGGGCACCAGAATACCTTGTGGCAGCCCTGAGTGAGACTGGTGCCGGTCAGGGGCGGAAGGCTATGTGTCTGCAGCCTAAATCTGCTGAAGGTGGGATCGGATAAAAGCTCTCACTAACAGATTGATAAAATGGGTAAAATCACTCGGGGGACACAAACAGGGATTATTGCTAAACAAGTCATAAAGGAGGAGAAAGCACTGAAATAAAAAAAAAAAATAAAAAAAAAAAAGCTTCCATGGTATATAAGTTGTCTAACAGATATGCCTTCTGTGATGTTGTATAACATGTGGACCTTTACTTTTATTTCTCATTTTTACATTCCTTGGCAGCATGGCTTAAAATGTGTTTTCCCTCCAAAGTGAAGGGGAGAGTATAGAGATTGCAAGTGACAGTTTAACAATTCATGCCTTCCGTCTGTGACAACAATGTGCCATACTTGTGTTGTCACATGGGCCGCAGTGTTAATGTGGTGCCATCTGCTGTCCAAGACTGCAAATACATTCTGAAATAGATTGCGTTTCCAACACTACCTGGTTCTGTTCCTTTACATCATAAGATAGTATTGCTTGCTATCGATAAACACCAGTTATCCCCTTAAAGTGTGTTACAAAACTGAAACATTTCCAGCTATAAAGCATTTTAGCCCACACACATTTTTTCATAGATCTTTCTTCTGAGCGACTGCAATTCTTTCTAATTCTTTCTATCTATTCTATACAACCCCTGTACTGTATATTTTGCTGGGATTTCTGCATCTCTGCTAAAGAACTTCTCCTTTATCCTTTCCAAACAATCTGCTATCGAGACTCATTTTTACTGTGTCAGCTCTTGGGGTCAGTTTACAAACTGCTAATTTTTCAGTCGTTTTTTTGAGCCAAAGCCAGAATCGGATTGAGCAAAAGGGTGAAGTATAAGGCCGTCCTTTTATATTTCCCTTTCCTTTTGTAACCATCCTTGACTTTGGCTCAAAAAAACGCTGCAAAATCTGCAACCGCAAGCTGAGTTTCCGCAACGTGGGACCGCAGCCTAAAAGGGGACTTACTAAAATAAATGGTGGGGAGGGATTTATTAAGACTGGCGTTTCCTACTGGCACTATCTGCACCTGAATTATCAAGGGGGTCCAGCCACTTAATAAATAATGTGCAAGCCGTGTGCTAGAATGGAAATTCTAAATTTCCTGTATAATTTACATCAGTTTTCTCGCAACATTATTCTGTTGCCCCTCCCTGCTCCACCCACTATTTGGTACAAATAAGGGCTTTCCACCAAAGATGTGCCATATTATCACCTATGTACCCTAGAGAACTGGTATAGATGGGATAATAAATCCCCTTAATGCATCAGAATTTTGACTTAATTTATTTGGAAAAAATAGCGTACCAGCCTTTTACCTTTTATTATGCTTTTAGACACTTTTTGTGCCTTTCTAAACAAGGCGTGTAGCTTCATTGAAAAGAGATACATAACCTAGTGAAAAATGAATGGTTTAGCGTGAAGGGACTAAATTTGGATTTACATATCTTTTAAATATGGTTTTGCCTCTGAGCTAAAAGTTGTTGGTTCCCATGGGCGGTGCAGTGTTAGCAGTTGACACTGGGACCTATATCCTGCGGGTGCTCCTAATATAAAATATACTGCTATTTTAAATGGCGCAAAGTAGGAAGGGACCTCATAACAGATTCTACATAGGGGTCCAGGAGCTTCAAGTTACATCTCTGCTGATACCTCAAGGGGTCCAAAGGTAACACTTACCAAGACATTTTGGGGTAACTATTACCAAATTTGCATTACTTCTCAGGAACTCTAAAATTTGCCTCTGCCTAAACCAGTCTTTATTCTTGTTCCTGACCCTTCATGTTGCCAAGACATGTTGAATGGCACCATGTGACTATGAAAGCCGACGGCTGGCCACACTGGTGACATCACACTGGACTGCGTCCTTTATCTATCCCTTTATAATTAAAACTGTACAAATAATTACCTAAGAGGAGACCAAGACTCAGGTTGTGTTCACACATTGCAGTAGCTGGATGCAACGCTTCAGGATCTCAGCTTAAAAAAACAGTAGCTAGTGTTAGATCTTTTTCAGACAAGTGTCATTTACATACCCACAATCATGAAAGCGGATCAGTATTATTTACGGCCCCAAATGATTCTTCCTTTTTCTGTTGTTTCTGGCGATAAAAGAGTTAATATGGTCTTCAGCCGATACAACACACAGTGCATTCTTGAAAACATGCTCATTTCTTTGTGCACAGCTCCCCCTGGACTCCTCACTTCTCCAGACTAGCCTAATATTTGGCTAAATGAGAGGTAAGGGAGTCTGGGCATCAAGGAGGAAACATGGCAGTGTGATATGCAGTATTTTATCAGAATGGCAGCATCCATCCTGCTTATTTTACAGGCTATGTCTCCAGTATATGTCTTTCTAAAGAAACTAGTGTTGCATTCTGGATTAGCAAAGTATTAACAATTGCTATTGCCATGTTGCTATAGAGATGTTCAGTTCAATTGTTCATTGAAGGTACTATAGATATTCAATACTTCATTCCAACAGCAAAACAACACAGACCGAGACAAAGAAAAAAAGTGGACTTTTATGTAATAGTGGATTTTTAATAATGCATACAAAATAGATATTAGTCTCTCTAATGTAGTCGACTGTTAGTCAATAGGTTTGAACTGCATTTAGAGGGCCTGTGTATGGTGTGGCCTGGGCACGTCCAATTGTAGGAACTTACTGCACTTGTATAGCAGTTACAAGTACACCCCGGAAATTATCGGATACATACAACCCGACCCGGTGAGTGCCGCCTCGGCTTTTTTCTCTTTGTCGAATAGGAAAGATGTGTTAGGCAAAGGCTCCACATAGCGAATCGTTGGCAAAAATCCCTGTGGAAAAGACCGTGGCAGAAACGCATCACAGATTTTTCCTTATTGTTTTTCACATAAAGTCCGTAGGCTGTTTTTGAAATTGCAGCATTTTGATTGTGGATTGTTTTTTTCTGCAGTGTATAGATGAGATTAGCAAGAATCCTATCCACTTTGCAGGTAATGTAATATGCAGCGTTTTTTGTTGCAGCTTTTCTGCCAAAACACTATGTATCTACAACACGGGACCCCAGCTTTAAGGGTGCATTCACACGGAGAAAAACGGTGCAGATTCCGTGCTGATTTTGGCGTGAATCCGTCCGTAATCCGCAAGGGAAAAAAGCCTCCTCAGAGTTCTATAAGGAGTAGAGATGAGCGAGTAGTACTCGATCGAGTAGGTATTCGATCGAATACTACGGTATTCTAAATACTCGTACTCGATCGAGTACCACTCGCTGTTCGAATGTAAAAGTTCGATGCAGAACCAGCATTGATTGGCCGAATGCTATACAGTCGCCCAATCAACGCTGGTTCTTCTCCTACCTTTAGAAGTCTTCTCTGTGCAGCTTCCCCGTGGCGTCTTCCGGCTCTTCATTCACTCTGCCAGGCATCGGGCCTGGGCAGAGCCAACTGCGCATGTCCGCTTGTAGTGTGGACATGCGCAGTCGGCTCTGCCCAGGCCCGATGCCTGGCAGAGTGAATGAAGAGCCGGAAGACGCCGTGGGGACGCTGCAAGGAGAAGACTTCTCGGAGGATCCAGCCCGACCCTCACTCGTGGACTTGGTAAGTATAATTTGATCGAATGTTGCCTACCCCTGAAACGAGCATTTTCCCCCCATAGACTATAATAGGGTTCGATATTCAATTCGAGTAGTCGAATATTGAGGGGCTACTCGAAACGAATATCGAACCTCGAACATTTTACTGTTCGCTCATCTCTAATAAGGAGGCTTTTTTTCCACGCAGAATCTAACATGGATTCCACGCTAATTCAAAATCCACACAAAATCCGCACCATTTTCGCCTGTGTGAATGCACCCTAAGGAATCTAGGTGACAGGAAAAGGATGATTTTGGTTCCCTGTCACAGTGCCAAAAAAAGACAGGATGTAAAATAAAGGATTTGTCCAGGATTAACAGGGTTATCTACTGTCAGACCAATATTGAAAGACAAATGCTATTGTTTGTATAAAAAAAAGTTATTCAATTTTTCAATATACTTTCTGTTTTCTAGATCTCTGCTTGTTGTCATTCAATCTGCTTACCTCTAGGGGATGGAAGTCTGACCATGGTCATGTGATATACAGTCCATGGTCATGTGATATACAGTCCATAGTCATGTGATATACAGTCCATAGTCATGTGATATACAGTCCATAGTCATGTGATATACAGTCCATAGTCATGTGATATACAGTCCATAGTCATGTGATATACAGTCCATAGTCATGTGATATACAGTCCATAGTCATATGATGACACACAGGTGCACAGCTCGTTATAGTCACAGCACAGTAATCAGACATCTGCCTGGTAATGAGCTATTCTCTTGTGTCTATCACATGACCATGGACTATATATCACATGACCATGATCAGAATTGAGTGACAACAATCAGAGATCTAGAAAACCATGAGGAATTGATACAGAAAGTATATTGGAAAATTGCACAACTTTTTATTATACAAACAAAAAGATTTGTCTTTCAATATTGGTCTGAAAGCAGACAACCCCCTTAATTAAAAAAAACATGGCTGATCTCTTCCAACAACCATGCTACATATATCCACAACTCGTGTTCAGTATTGCAGCTTGACTCAACTGAAGCGAATGGGCCTAAACTGCAATACCTGAAGAAACCTGTGGATGGAAAGCAGCTATGTTCTGAAATACTGGACAACCCCATTTACCAAACTAATGGAGCGGGGACTAAGCCATTAGCACTATAAATCAAGCGGGGCAGGGATTAAGAAAAGCACATGAATCTTGCTAAATTCCTAGTAGCCATAAAATTAGAAAAATACTCCTTATACAACTGTTCTTAAATGTTTCATGTATATTTTAACTCTACCCCTCTTCTTTTTATACAAATGCCTTTTATCTCTCTAAAATTGTGCTGAGTGGGTGGGCTTTTCTTGGGGTGATGTAAGAGATGTGTGCCCTACCCACCAATCAGATGCTTGCACCTGCTGATCCCTCTTCCCCCAAACAGAATGAGTCTCTTGCAGCTCTTTTAGGGAATATATTGCAGGAATCCTACTAACAATAGCAGCACCAGACAAATAATATCTGTCAGAGGGTACCAACACAAACAACTGCAGACAAAGCATACACAGCAATACAATGCTAGATAGAAAGTGTCTCCTTAAATAGCCGTAGCCATAATTTACACAAAAAAACAGCACTCACCTGCTCCAAGACTGCATTATAACATGAAATAGTATGTGATCGACCATCAAAGAGCCATGTCCTCTCCTCAATAACTGAAGAGACTCTGGGCTTTGAAAGAAACTTGCCTTCTGGGTCAGGGAAATTATTTGGAAGACATATATAAGGTACTTTCAAGTAGAATTTCCTCTAAAAGTAGACATAGGGAGACAGGTAATGGCTAAGAAATAAAGGCACAAATAAATAAAACTGTGTCATAAAAATCTCATTCCCTGTTCTAGTAAAAGGTCAGAGTTTTTGTCAATTATCCTCTCAGTTTGTCCACCATTAAATAAACCCAAAATTTTTGGAATGACATTAACAGGAAACCCAAAATGTGTATGCAGCCTCTAATTCAAGGAACAATTATTGAAATGTCAGATACAGCTTGGGAAGAAGGTAACTTCAGGTAAAGAAATTTCCATTTATTATTCATCACTAAATCTATTCCAATAAAATCACTGACCCATAAAATATCCCTGAGATATTTGCAAACCTGTTTAGAAACAGTCATTGCTATGTACATTGTTACTGGACCAAGGAGAGCTGAATGATCAATAGCAAATCACTTCTTAACAAAAAACTGTCTAAGACAATATTGTCATTGTGACAGGAAACTTCCATTCCCAATCATTAGATCTACGCCTAGAAATTCAATTTATGGTCTAATGACCTACTTCTTCTATGACTCCTATAGTGACAGAACACCTTTTTCATATAGAAGATAAGGGGAACCACAGCATGGGTTAAAATATGCCTCAAATTATGGTATGCTAATTTGGGATGTGTAACTGAAGGACCCGGTGTCTGTGTTCTTCTAACCCTTAGGTTATCAATAGCTAATTATTGCGAAACCAACTTCTAACACCTTCACTACTCAGATAGTAATGGTGTAGCAGAACTAGCATTCCTCTGTACTGCTCTAGTCCAACATGTAGTGAAAGCTGGAGGAGCATGTGAGGCTCATCAAAGAAAAATATGGGAAGAATATGAAAATGTGTTTCCCAGGATGTAAATAGGGAAACACTGCCTCAGTATGCTGCCCTCTATTGGAAGCAGCTCCCTTGAACATCATGCCTGACTTTTCAACAAGCCTTTAATTGCAATGATGTGGGATTTTGCCAAGTCAGTATCAAACGGCGCCATCCACAGTTGGGATGATACGGACTTGGCAAAATCCCAAATCATTGCAATTAAAGGCTTGTTGAAAAGTCGCGGCATGATGTTCAAGGGAGCTGCTTCCAATAAAGGGCAGCATACTGAGGCAGTGTTTCCCTATTTACATCCTGGGAAACACATTTGCATATTCTTCCCATAAACCCCCACAGTGGAGTGAAAATGGCTTTATATGACTCCACACACCTATATGGTGGTCTCTCCCTAAGGAGTGACAATATCCCCATAATCAAAGAAAAATAGGCAGAGCATCAGCGCATGCACAGATAGATTTCATAAGTGCCAGTGAGCCATGGAGGGGCCATTACAACAAACAGTTGCTTTGTCTTAAGTACACTCATGGATGAACCTTGTCTTATGTCCCTCACATGGCATACAGGAGAAGAAGGTGTGGTGGAGATAAGGAGAAGGCTCCATAATGAAAGATATACTAACACGAACCTGCTTTACCCCCTCTCTTCCACATACACACACTTTACAGAATAGCTCACACAAAATGCCCAGTGCTTGGGGTTCAGATAATAAACTTTTCTTTCAAAATTTTCAGTACTTTTTAATTTTATTTCCGTAAACATAAACTAATGTAAACAGATGTGCTTGTCTCCACAAAGAAATATGCATACCTTTGCAAACTTCTTGATAAAAATTACCATAATACACAACTTAATAACACACACTACAAAGCACTAAACCTCATAAAATAGTTCATTCTGCATGCCATTATAGCAAATTTGGGAGACAGTAAAGACGTTTACTAAGACACATCAATCCATGAGACATTAAAAAAGTCACTATTTGAAGAAAAGAGGGACAAAAGAAGGACAGTTGTGAGGTATGCTAATCCTTCAACATATGGCACTGAAAATAGATACTGTACCAGCACCATTGCGTCTGTGAAGACATAAGCAACTAATGAACATGTCTAATCTATAACTCGCTCCCAGGAGGAAGCGCAAATCATTACTTTTCCAAGTTAACATTCATTACTGTTTTGTCATTTTGGACAAATAGTACCAGGCCATCTGCAACAAAATGGGTTAAATTCTTTAGGAGGCAGACTCCGGTGAGCCTGTGTTCAGTTGTCATTCATCTTGATGACTGCACAGTGGCTCCTGATGTTCTGAAATGATCCACATGGTTTAACACTAAGAATTGTTCCAGTGAATGCTGACAGCCATTGAAAATTCAGTTTTGTCTCAATTAGTAAAAGAACATGACCTCTCCTGGTGCTTGGGGAATCTCAGATTTAATTTTTTCAGCCAGACTTCAAACAAGGGAATTCTAAAAACCCTTATTACAATTCCTTGAGATAGCAAGCACAATAATATGCGCTAGATATACATATATATACTGTAAACAAAGAATAGAGCGCATAACAGACTAATACCATTGGCAAGACCAGACATGAGAATTTTACACATCTAATATCCTTACAACTGTGGTCTAGAAGATGCATCAACTCTCTAAGAAGGTCAACTCAACAACTTCTTACTAAAAGTAATTTTGGACTATTTTGGCAAGTAAGAGGAAATTGCTGCTCTACAAAAATGATCTGTAAAAGATAGATACTGCCTGGGGAAACCTGAGCAATATCTCTTTATGATCAGTGAATTCTCCTGTCAGTATGTGTTGATCATACATACAGAATTTAAGGGTTTTGTCATTAAAGACACATGTACCCTATCCACAGGAAGAGAATGGGGTGCTGTTATGGAATGTACTTGCATTCCATTCACATGGAGGAGGCACAGGGGACTTTTTTTTAATGTAGATTGTGAGCCCTACATAGAGCTCACAATGTACATTTTTTCCTTATCAGTATGTCTTTTTGGAATATGGGAAATCCATGCAAACACGGGGAGAATGTACAAACTCCTTGCAGATGGTTTTTTGCCCTTGGCGGGATTTGAACACCAGGACTCCAGCGCTGCAAGGCTGCAGTGCTAACCACTGAGCCACCATGTGGCCCCGCATGGGGGACTTTCATACCCTCTTTTCCTGACTGCTGGGGGTCTCAATGGTCAGCCCCTCGGTAGTCTGATATGTAAGTATCTATAATGACAAAAGCCCCTTTAATGGACACTCCAGTAGACAAGCACCCAAAAATGGTTTTCAAGAGGATTCTTATCTCAAAAGATCAGATGACCAAAGTAGCTTCAAAATAAGAGAATAGGAATGCTGTCAAATCTGTTTTTGTCCAGGGGTGGTCATTTGGTTTCATAGACAGAAGGATAGATAGATAGATAGATAGATAGATAGATAGATAGATAGATAGATAGATAGATAGATAGATAGATAGATAGATAGGTGGATAGATAGGTGGATGGATGGATGGATGGATGGATGGATGGATTTCACACATGAAAATGATAGGAGCCGCTTGGCTATTTTATATTGTCACATTTTGCTGATAATACGATTTCTGGAAGAGCGGTAAATGAATTGACATCTACAAATCTCATCTCATTACTTACTGTAGACATAAATATATTAACACCTACTCAAGTCACAAACCATATTATCAGATCTGACTGTGTATTAGGTTTCCCTACAGTCAACAGTTCGATTGAAGCCGGTGTTTATCACTACTGAATAGCAATAGCAATCTCCACAGTTATATCATAATTAGATGAGATATTATTGTAACACGATGCAACTTCGGCAATGTGGACAGATGTCCCCACATTTAATAGCCGACATTTTCAGCACTGTCACAGATATCAAGTAAAGTGGCAGTCAGATTAATGGATGTAATGTTCCGATAACAACCGTAATCATACCTATCAAAATGCCTTCATTCTCCTGTACTTGATGATATATTTATCATATGTAACCCAAGGGGGGCATTCTTAAAGCGACAAGGGGAGTATTCGCTCAGAAGACATGACCTTGGTCATTGATGTGTATTTATAGATCCTAGCTGCTGAGAATGTACATGGTTCATGCGGTGTACTACTGCCAGGCAGACCTGTCTCAACACTTTTACATTAATTTTTGTGTCTTATCCAGTTTATGACTACCAAAAATTATATTACTAGATAATAACTAGAAACGTAGATTGTTTGCAATCTAGTGTAACAAAACATATATCCTGTTGGTATGCTAAGCTTCTAATATATTTATGTAAGTCCTCCAATTTTTTTTCATATGGATACTTTAAGTTCAATGTTTGAAACACAGTTTCATAATATGCAACTCAAGTTTTTCAAAAAATATTTAAGGCCGGGGCCCCATTCTGCGAAAACTCTGCACTTTACAGTACCTGCAAAGTGAATGGGATTCTAGTTAATCCCATCCACACATTGCAGAAATAAAATCTGCAACAGAAATTCTTCAATTTCAAAAATTGAGGCTTGAGGTTTTGTACATTGGTCAATTATACCGATGGAAATGCTGGCATTTCTGTATCGGTATAATAGAAGCAGGTCTGCAGAGGAAAACTCTATGGACCTTCTGTGAAAACGTTGCAGAAAAAAAATGTGTTTTCGCTGTGGTCTTTTCTGCAGCTGTGGCTCACTACATGGGGTCTCAGCCTAAAGATGTTTTTCAACAGAGAAAAATTGGTCCCAGGCCCATTACTGGGTCATAAAAGTCAGCAGAGCCTGCACTTCAGGGCAAATCCTGGGAGGAGAGGATGTGGCTAAGTCTGTCCTGACACTGAGAGCTTTGTGTTATAGTACAGTGTTATTTTGGTTGATTTTTGTGGCTGGTAGTAAGCCACATGTACAGTTGGTATTTTCTGTTTAGTTAGCGCTCAGACAAGCAGGTTTTTGTTTTGCCTGTTTGTCAGCCTGAAGTTAAGCCTGTATTTTCTTTTTCTTATTTTGTGCCTGACATAAAGGTTTATATATTTTGCAGTTTTTAAATAAACTAGTTGTTGCTGCAAGATTTGTGTTCCTGTCTCTGACCGGTTGGGTCCGCACCACTACTTCTACCAAGCTACCTTCCCCACTATATATGTAAATATATATATACATATATATCTTATGCCTGGTGAATGAGGTTAACACAGAGCTGTAGCAAACCTCACCTGTGAGCTTCACTACTTCTTGTACTACAACAGGAAGGAGCTTTTAAGCACAGGTGGGAGCTGGGCCTCATTAAAGGCCTATAAAACCTGTCAAGACTTCAGTCCTGGGCAGTTCCTGGGGGTGACAGGGGGAGGCGGGTTCTGTACCAACACTCTGTCAACTGGTGAGAGACCAGTGTGATCTTGTGCCTTTGTTTTGCTTTTTTTGTTGACCATGTGGCTGAAGGAAGCCACATGTATAGTTAGGGTTTCTTTGTTAGTTAGCAGCTCAGACGAGCAGGATTTATGTTATTTTTTTATGCCTGAAGTTAAGGCTTGTTTATTTTCTGCCAGATTTTGAAAAATAAATATAAAGGGCAAACCTGTCTGAACTTGATTTTTTTGTCTGTCTGCGACTGTCTGGGTGGGCTGCTACCACTGAGCCTTCTCCCCCGATAATATATATATATATATATATATATATATATATATATATATATATATTTCACAGATAAAACAACTAGCACCTATGTAAAAATAAGTGGAGAGGGGGAATAAAATTTTTTTTAAAAAGTTACTAAATTGTCAAATAGAAACTATTACCTATTTGGAAGACCCATAGGGAAACCTGTATGCAAAGTATGTTCTATATGCAGCTGATTCAAACTTCTTTTTTCCAATTAAAAATCATATACAGAATATTTCTTCCTATGACATAATGTTGAAATCTGTGGGTACAAATGCTTCCAGGAAAATAAAATCTCTCAGCAACAGATGCCATGGGGGGCATCAGTCTATCCTGCCAAGAATACCAGTTGAACAAACTGTCATAATGTAGACCCACAAACAATATGTCATCAAAGTCTTATTATCTGTGGAAATTAACAAAAAATGAAAATTTCATTGGATAGTCATCTTTACAAGCTGAAACTGGAGATTGTTATATATCTGCTGAAAAACATTCATTCTGGAAGATGAAGAAGAAGTTTACATGAATGAGCTTAGGAACAATGTTACAGATTCTGCAGAACCTTGAACACTCACAAAGAATAGCTTGTTAGTCACGATGCAATACATGCCGGAATCCGTTATTGTAACACAAGCAGTAGCTGAAAGGCAGAGGTATGAAAAGGTCCTGCTTGTTGTTACCTGGCAAATTTCATTACAGATATGTTTTGTCAGTGTGTTAGTTTACTTACACACTCCTTAAAAACTTAGAGTTCTGACAATGAGTTCATTTAAAAAAAACAAAAAAAACATCCATTTAGTTTCCACTTTTATTTTTTAGAGTTTTTAATGAACTGGTAATATATACAGAGTGTTTTTGATATTCTTTCCAAAGGATCAGACAATGGCACAGGTAGTTTTAACAATCGCAGCATGTGGGGTTTTACAAAACAGATTCCATATTATTTGCTTATATAACTGAACCAAAGAAATCAACACATTTATATTGACTCTTCGTTCTCACGTAGTTCTTAGGGTAAGTTCACGCAAGTGCAAGATGACATCTTCCCTAGTTATTTTAACATAACATGATAAAAATCAAGCAATTCCAACAAAAAAAAATCCATTAGCATTGAAAAAACTGAACAATTGTTTGTAAAGACCTAATGTAAGTCCAGAAAAACAAAATGCTATTATGAAACACAAAGACTGTTGGAAATGTACAAGTTCACAGCGCACGACAAGAGGCTGCGTCAGGGTCATTCAGATGAGAATACAATAAATGTATTCTGTCTCTACACATATAGGAGATTTGCTGCATGAATGCATTGAACATTTTAGCTTCTGTTTTGTCTGTGAACAATGAAACGGCAATATAACTTCCTTGTATCTTGTGATAGACTAGTTAATATTGAAATTACAATCCGTTTCACATTAGTTTGCTTCTAATGCTGCCTTCATACACGGCAATCCTGTAGCAGGTAGCTAGATGCATCAAGTGTACTGGGTATTGGTGCTGCTTGGGGAGCCCCCAAATGGAAACGTAATCTGCATAAAAAGTGGTTACCTTAGGAAACCCACGGATCTCATAGACTATAATGTGGTCCACGTGGTTTTCATTTGGTTTCCGCTCCAAAAACAGTGAAAAATGCATACAGGGAAATGAAGACCCTAAAAACGAATATTCAAATCATAATCATACGGTGGGCGGTTCGTGCACTGCTGGACGTCGTCTTTTGGACACCTTGTCTGGTGTCTTCTTCCAGCGACGTCTTCCTGGGCTCTTTCTTTCACCAGAGGAGGGCGTGACCAAAAGATGACATCCAGCAGTGACCGAACCACCCACAGTGCACGGTAAGTATGATTTGAATATTCGTTTTTAGGGTCTTAATTTAAAATGGGGGGGTGGGGTCTTTTACAATACGATTATCGGTGGCTGAATAACCTTTTTAAAGGCTATTCAGGCATATGTGTGGCTCATAGGCCATAAATATGGTCATAGAGCCCCTTTAAGTCAAGAAGGTAGGGACAGGGGCTGGGTCAAGATTAGGACTCGCTGTCTCTGTCTTCCCTTCTTCCTGGTTTCAACAGCAGCACTAGGGAATTGAAAAACTAGCAATTCCCTTACAGCAAGCTTTGTTTTCGCGACTACAAAGAAAACAAGGAGGAGAGAGAACTAGACTGAAACTGTTTAATGGGTGCAATGAAAAGAAACTGTGCCAAAAATAAAGTATTAAACGCTGTAAAGGTATTACAAAGCTTTGAAGAGTCACATCTGGTCAATAAGCTTCCATTTGGATAAATTCAATTAAAGAGATCCATTTCCTTTTCTTGAAGGTTCTCCATTAATATTACACGGCAACAATTGTGTCTCTTTGTTTCCATGGTAACACATGGAAGAGACATGAAATAGTAAAAAAAGGAATAAACTTAATCCCTGCAATCATCTAAGACTGTCAAAAACAGTGATTGAATGGTCACCGTGCAATTTATAGGAAAAATTCTGGTGCTGTAGGTAGAAAATATTAAAGAAAAAGTAAGAAGTGCTTACAATTACACATATAGATTTAATATATTGATTTCAGAATAATGCACGTTCTACAGGAATGTCTTCACCGTATTGTTATACTGTAGTAAACAACACCTGCATCAACACTAAGCTATACTGCGAAATTTCTGCAAAAAGTAATTTTGCCATTTAACCATTTCCTTTCTCCTCTATCACAGATAACTACAAAGGTTTTCTATTACAGCAGTAATGGCAGATAAACTTAAAAAGTTATAAATATCTGATCAGGAGGGGGGTCCAATTGCAAGTACCCTCTACAATGAAGATGTTCTAGTGGGGCACCAAGCGCCATTCAGATTGCTTTCCTCTCATTAAAAAATAACCAGCACTAGGTAGTGGAAAATACTATACCAATGCTGATGCTCATAGAGGTGGAATTGAATTTGCAAGTGCCCAGTGGGTTGTCCTAAGCCAGGTAGCTATGCCCAGGCTCTATTCCAGAAAACCTGCTAGATCCTTGCTGATGTCCTGCATTTCTTGTTAATTGAAAGGGTTTTCCAAGCTTATCAATTGAGTACCAATCCTATCCCCTGCAGATCCGGTGTTTGAAGCAGCAATGATGCTCCCTAATGGTTATGTATTCTTTACAGTCCATGTCACATCATATTCTTCAGTCACATGGCCTATTCACAGCTCACTCCCATTCAAAGGAATAAGATATGGCTGTAGTACCAAGTACAGCCACTGTAAAATGTAAGGCACTGTGCTTGGTTTCCTGTGAACAGACTGCAGCACTCTATGAAATGCTGCAGTCTTTTTAAAGAAAAAAAAACACATTTTGGTGTTCTTAGGACTTAATTTATCCTTGAAATAATTGTTTTAATGGATCCAATAAAAGTTAAGTTTTAGTTACTCCTTCAGTGAACTAACTAGTCTCTTTACAGAGTTGATTGGTGGGGCCCATTACTCTGACACTTATGTCCCATCCTTGAGTTGTGTAGTCACGGAGGGTGCAAGGACTGTACATCAATAAGGTTATCATCCAGAGGAGAAGAGCACATGTGCTGTCTTAAGTTCATATGGTGAAAGTGCTAAGTTTAAGTGACTTAGGACAAACCTGCATTAGCATCAAGAAGAAGTGTGGCAGGGAATATTGAGGAAAGCCCAACGGGGCACTTGCAAGCTTATTTGTATATGTGGTAGACGTTTGTTTCTATGGAACGATACTTCCTTCAACACAGTTCCCACATGAGTTTGTCCCCTACCCAGTACTGGTATTGGTTTATTGGGTATAGAGAATGTGACTAATTCCCTTTAAGGCCTGGTTGACATCTGCATTTGGGTTTCCTTTCGGGGAATATAGTAGACTATAATGGGGTCTGTGTGTTTTTCGCACAAAACAGGCAGAGAGAAAAGCCCTGCAAGCAGCACTTCTCTCTCCGCATGTTTCGTGTGGAGACCAAATGGACCCGGTTATAGTCTATGGAGTCCGCAGGTTTCGTTAGGTAACCGCTTTTTAATGCATATAGGTTTCTGTTTGGGGGGTTCCCAAGCGGACCCCCCGGATGGAAACCCAAACTCATACGTGAACCGGACCTAACTCTGGAAAAACCCAGTTGGCTTATTGACTATAATGAGCTGACTTGGTTTCTCCCAAGTAAAGTCGACTGTGCAAGCTTAAAAGAAGTAATGCAGTCATTGCTGCTTGTTGCTTTGGGTAAATAACAGGCAAGGAATATAGTAACAGTTAAATATATTTTAATAACTTAAAAGCACAATTCAAGGGTTTGTTTTTTTATTTTATTTTTTTACTCTTTTCCATTTTGCACAGTAATCTTCTATCCAGCCATAGTTGACACTTTCTTGCCACTGGGTTATGATCTAAAATGCAATATCAAACTAG
Source organism: Leptodactylus fuscus (assembly GCF_031893055.1). Classification (NCBI taxonomy): domain Eukaryota; kingdom Metazoa; phylum Chordata; class Amphibia; order Anura; family Leptodactylidae; genus Leptodactylus; species Leptodactylus fuscus. The sequence goes on from NC_134269.1 coordinate 62,812,001, forward strand.
TGGTGAATCCTTAATGCGACAAGTTATATATTCTGCAGCAAACTGTTAGCAGGAATTATCAGAAAAACAGAGAAAATGTGTTATTCATAAAAAAAAAAAAAAAAAAAAAAAAAAATGCACAAAGTTTTAAGAGTTCACCCTTCTTCGACCTGCAGGCTTTCAGAAAATCCACTTTCGTCTTGTGAAGACTTGGCTGGAAATAATGATTTATTCAGCAGTCGGAGCATGTGCCATCTCACAAAATTTTCCAGTTATTCTAAATTACCCTATTTACATTACCACTGTGTTCACTGACCACTAAATACATTTACTTTCAATATGGACTTTGGTGAAAAATTAAATGACCAACGCAATCTGCCCATTTTACACATTAATGGTTTATTCTTAGAACAGAACTGTATTTAGTCCAAGCATGTTTTGTTAAGTTCCATCTGCTCAAACTTGCTCCCACATAGCTTCCTTCCTTCCATAATGGTGAGCTAAATATAACACAATATCTATGATTTTGTAATACATTTTCGTCTTTATCCCTGCTATTTTTTTGCTATAACATTAAGAGGCTGACATGATGGATTGTTTACAATGAGACCATAGATGTGGACTATGCAAATAAAAAATACCCAGTAACTAAAACATGTGATCCCCAGCTTACTATAACGGCTGTAGTCAGTCCTACTTGGCAACTGGTAGATAAACAAAAATGTTAAATGCGTGGTACTTAAAGGGGCTCTATCAGCAAAATCATGCTGATAGAGCCCCACATATGCGCGAATAGCCTTTAAAAAGGCTATTCAGGCACCGTAAAAGTTATATTAAACTACCCCCCCCCCCCCCCCCGTTTTAAAGTAAAATCCTAAAAATGAATGTGATCTACTTACGCATCGTGCACGGTGGGCGGGCATTCAGGGTGCGCCGTTTTCTTCATCCACGCCTCCTCTTCCTCCGATGTCCTCGGGTCCCGTCCTCCTCCGGTGCTCGCAAACTGACATTGATAAAAAAATGGCCTGGGCGCATGCGCAGTAGCCGTAGTAGAAGCCGCATGCTACTGCGCATGCACCCAGGCCATTTTGTTTTATCAATGTCAGTTCGCGAGCGCCGGAGGAGGACGGGACCCGAGAACATCGGAGGAAGAGGAGGCGTGGATGAAGAAGAAGACACACCCTGAATGCCCGCCCAGTGTGCACGATGCATAAGTAGATCACATTCTTTTTTAGGGTATTATTTTTAAAATGGGGGGGTAGTTTAATATAACATTTACGGTGCCTGAATAGCCTTTGTAAAGGCTATTCACGCATATGTGGGGCTCTATCAGCATGATTTTGCTGATAAGATAATTCTTTAATAGTCCCACAATGGGGAAATTTCAGTGATACAGTTTCATAGATGGTACAGTAGTATATAACAAGAGAGAGACACATACAAGCTCATGGCAGATAGAGAAATCCTAGGAATCATAGCAACTAAAAAGAAAAACACAGACACACTGCAGGATCATTTAGTTCTCTGTGTGAAGTGATGTTAATAATACAGCCCGACCGTGGTTGGAGGACATGATGAGGGGGGGTCACGGCATGTAGATATAACAGGCAAAAAACTTTTTTTTTTTTTTTTTTGCAGAAATGGGTTACATATGCAGCTATCATGATAACATGTGACAGTTCCTTTGGTAGGTGGTGAGATCTCATGCTCACAGCTGATAGTTCGGTATCTTGCATCAGCGCTATTGTCCATTAACCACAAAAAAATGCCCCCAAATATCCCTCATCACAAGCCCTCCTCTTCCTTTCTTCTTACCACTGTGTTCTACTGCCCAGAGAGGTCTGAAGCCATCCAGGTAGACACGGTGCTGCTCTCTTGCCAAGCTTCCATAAACACATGGGTAGGTGGGTGATGGTAGGTTCCCAGGTTGTAACAGAGTCTCACGTGTCCACAGTAATAGAAAGAAATACCAGTCAGCTGTAGGTATCTTCACACATCAGCAATAGACGCCAAAAAATCATCTCCTTGAAAGAAGAAGTCCATATTTTCCTGCAGGTCTCTCCTCCAGATTTCTCTGCCTCATGGTGACCATGCTGTCCTTAGCTCGTGGGGGGGATGGTAGCAGGCACATGTGCACATGTCCAGGCCCTGAGTCATTGTCCATGCTTAACAATAGAAACAAAAGGAACAAAATACTCCACAGGATCTTCCATTCGATTTATAGTTGCTAATTCATAGTGCTAGTTTGCTTGGTTACAGGATTCTTGAAGATACAGAGAAAAAGAGTGAAAAAGGAAAGATAAAGGTTGCTCCCAGCTTGGAGCACTGTATCAGGCAGCCAGCCACTCAGGGGATGGCGCCAGGAAGTAAGCCCCTTTAAAATTCATGATATTTATAGAAAAGGACAGATAGGGAAGGAGACCACTAAATTTATAACCATTACAAATGTTAGAATCCCAAACTGCAAAACATTTGGTTTTCCCATCTAAGGGTGGGTTCACACTACCATTGTTAATGTCTGTTGCTGTCATCCTCATAGGATGACAGAAATGGACATTAACTGTGCCAGAGTAACGGACACAAATTGAGTCTGTGTCCATTCCCATTGACACTAATGTAAAGAACATGATGGACAGTGCAACAGTTAATGCCTGTTTCTGTGATTCTCTGACGGATGACAACAACGGACGTTAACAACCGTCGTTTGAACCCACCCTGAGGGTATCCCTTACTCGCCTCTTCCCTCCACTTCCTGGTTTCAGTGACAAGTTGGTAGGCAAAATTAGTTTGTATGATGGAGAGTTCAGACCACCAGCATGCTCCAGCAACAAAACAGTGTTCTAAACAGTACACTGTTCTCTCTATATTTGTATAAATGTAACAAAGGCCCAATTAACCATCAATTGCAGGGAAGAAAAAGAATAGAGCTGGCCAGGAATGGGGGCCTGATGTCACAAGCCCAGCCACTGATACTAGATAACAATGATGTAACATTAAGCAGACATATTCAGCAGTATATCAGAGGTGGTTGTAAACATAGGTAAACTTTCAGCAGAGATATTCAGCAGTATCTGGCAAACAGGGCAAGATTGATAAAGCAATTAAGTTAGCTTAAAGGGATCCTATCATTAAAATGCAATTTTTTTCTCGATAACACGTAGGAATAGCCTTAAAGGTATTCTACCATTAAAAACTTTTTTTTTGTCGTTGACACATCGGAATAGCCTTAAGAAAGGCTATTCTTCTCCTACCTTTAGATGGCTTCTTCGCCCTGCCGTTCGGTTAAAATTCCATTTTCCATTGGCAAATAAGTTCTCCCCAATGCTGTGAGAGAACTCTCCAGCGCCTCCTCCATTCTCTTCTGGAATGTCTTCCTCATGCGTCTTCTTGCGGCGCAGGCGGTGAAACTTGTAGGCCTCAGGACTTGGGAAGAGCCAACTGTGCATGCCCACAGGCCACAAAAAAATGGCCGCTTACTTACTATGTAAGCAGCCATTTTTCTTGTGGCCGCGGGCATGCGCAGTCGACTGTGCCCATGGCCCGAGGCCTACAATTTTCACCGCCCGTGCCGGAAGAAGACGCATACAGAGGACATTCCAGAGGAAGATGGAGGTGGTACTGGAGAGTTCTCTCGCAGCATTGGGGATGCCCCTAGTGCTGTTTGAGTGCTGGGGCCTGCCCCCAGTGCTGTGACAGAACTCATTTGCATACCAACTGTGTGGTGGGGCCCATATGGAACATAATTCTGTGTGGAGGGGCTGCTATGGGACATTATACTATGTGGGGGGCTGCTAAGTGACATTATATTGTGTGATGGAGCTACTAAGGGTGTGGAGGGGCCATCATGGAACATGTGGAAAGGCCACTATGGCATATTATACTGTCTGAAGGTCACTTTGGCACATTATAGTGTATATAAATAGGGTGTTATACCATGTGGTCCAAAAAAGGGGGCACTATGGCATGTGAGTCAAAAATTAGCTATGGGGCCCAGTCTTTGATAGTTGCACCCCTGGCCTGAACTGTCTTCTTTGTGATGTAAATGAGGTGACTATTTTGTTTGTAATGTAAATAAGCCTAGTGGACTGAGTCAAGATTGCAGGATTTTAATACTTTTCTAAAATAAAAATAGTGACTTGGAAAATTAAAAAAAAAAAAAATCTTGAAAAATATGTTTAACATAAAAACTTTGTTAAATAGATCATTTTCCAGTAAGGTATTACCTATAGCGTCATTACTTTTTAGCATCCATATTATGAAGTTAAGTTCACTTGAACTGCAGGGCTTCAGGTCTTGCTGCCATAATATGAACTTCTTCCACTTTACACACATCTGAATTAGATTAAAATCACAATAAAACCCTTATAAACTTTGCGATATGTATATACTGTATATATACACTGTATATCACAGGATTAGTCCTAGTCATCATGAAGCTTCCCCTTGATGCATGGTTTTTATACTGTATCTTGATGTACTGTGGTCTTTTGCAGGCAGCAATAGACAGGAAATGAATGAATCTACAAACATATCAGACGTAATTATAGCGAACACTGAGCTTCTCGGCAAGGTGCCACCGCTCCTTGATAAAAGAAAGAAAAGGAGATTACAGAACAGATTAAAGTATCTGTTAATATCATGGCACGTAGCAGAGAAGCCTAAACCTTGGGTGGTGTAACATGATGTTAATGAAATAACCTAGTTAAGCCATATAATAAATATTCAGCTCTGGCATAAGGCACTTGTATTAAGACAAACTGAGAAATTTCCTTCTACACTAATGTGTATGGAATATATATATATTACATTTTATGTTTGTGTAGTGGCCGCATAAGAATTGTCCAATTTTGCACTGGTGTATTTTGTATGTTGCTTGTGTATATGTCCATAAGCATCATGTGATTATGTGTATCTCATTTTGGATATCAGTGAAAAACCTGTGATCAGTTGTTATGGATACCTGCAGTAAAGCTGTATCTAATCCTTCCTCATGTAGTACTGCGTTTAGACGCAAGTATCTAATCCTTGTTGGTGTGGTACTGTGTGCAGATGCACATATCTAATCCTCCGGCATGTGGTATTGTGTGCAGATGCGCGTATCTAATCCTCCCTGTGTGGTATTGTGTGAAGAGGCGCGTATCTAATCCTACGGCAAGTGAAACTGTGTGAAGACGTGCTTATCTAATCTTACGGCATGTGGTACTGTGTGCAGATGCGTGTATCTAATCCTCTGGCGTGTGGTACTGTGTTCTGAGAGGCGTATGTAATTCTCTGGCGTGTGGTATTGTGTGCAGAGGCATGTATCTAATCCTGCCTCATGTGGTACTGTGTGCAGATGCAGGTATCTAATCCTCACCTATGTGGTATTGTGTGCAGTGGCGCGTATCTAATCCTCCTACATGTGGTATTGTGTGGAGAGGCGCATATCTAATCCTCTGGCATGTGGTACTGTGTGCAGAGGCATGTATCTAATCTTCTCCCATGTGGTATTGTGTGTGGTGGCATGTATCTAATCCTCCGGTGTGTGGTATTGTGTGAAGACGCATGTATCTAATCCTCTGGCGTGTAGAACTGTGTGCAGATGCGCGTATTTAATCCTCTGGCGTGTGGTACTGTGTGCAGATGCGCATATCTAATCCTCCCCCGTGTGGTACTTTATGCAGGCACACATATCTAATCCCTCAGCATGTGGAACTGTGTGCAGAGGCATGTATCTAATCCTCCAAAGTGTGGTACTGTATGCAGACTCACGTATCTAATCCTGCCGTGTGGTATTGTGTGAAGAGCCACATATCTAATCCTACGGCGTGTGGAACTGTGTGTAGACGTGCGTATCTAATCCTACGGCATGTGGTACTGTGTGCAGATGTGTGTATCTAATCCTATGGCGTGTACAACTGTGTGCAGAAGCGCGTATCTAATCCTCTGGCATGTGGAACTGTAAGCAGACGCGCGTATCTAATCCTACGTCATGTGATACTGTGTGCAGATGTGCTTATCTAATCCTCTAGTGTGTGGAACTGTGTGCAGATGCACGTATCCAATCCTCTGGCATGTGATACTGAATGCAGACACATGTATCCAATCCCCCAGCGTATGGTACTGTGTTCAGAAGCGCGTATCTAATCCTCCAGTGTGTGAAACTATGTGCAGACGCACGTATCTAATACTATGGCATGTGGTACTGACGTGCGTTTCTAATCCTCTGGCATGTGGAACTGTGTGCAGATGTGCATATTCAAACCTCTGGCATGTGGTACTGTGTGCAGATATGTGCAGATGCGCATATCTAATCCTCCCCCTGTGTGGTACTATGTGCTGAGACGCGTATCTAATTCTCTGGCTTGTGGTACTGTGTGCAGATGCACGTATTTAATCCTCTGGAGTGTGGAACTGTGTGAAGACGCGCGTATCTAATCCTACGGAATGTGGTACTGTGTACAAACGTGCACTTATACCCTGCGCCTGCCTAGAGTGTGGCTGCATGTGTTTACAGCTGCTGAAACTAAACTGATCTTTCTCTATCCCGTCCTTTTTTTGTTCACTTTTTTTCTATTACTATAAGGAGTATTAGTATAAGAACTTACCATGGGCTGGAATTTGATGCAGAAACTCTTATAAAGAAATCCTTTTTGAGCCTTTTTGTCTGAAGCATGCCTCCACACAGACAAGGAAGACTGGTTTACACTAAGGAGACACTATTACACCTTAGAAGCATGCTGCAGGACAAGCTGGACAAGCATGCTCTTACCATCCCCCACGAACTAATAAGGAGACTTAGAAAACGCAGAAAACGAGCCGGCATACTGAGACGCGAAGGAAGAAAACGCAAAAAGCATGTGATCCCGTCCATCATTATGGGGAATGTGAGATCAATTGTGAATAAGATGGATGAACTGACAGCACTGACCAGACATCAACAGGAGTTTCGTGAGTGCAGTATGATGCTGTTTACAGAGACTTGGCTTACTGAAATCACTCCGGACATACTTGCCTCCGTGGAGGGCTTCAAACTTCTTCGGGCGGACAGAACACTGGAGAGCGGTAAGCGAATAGGCGGAGGAATTGCAATATTTGTCAATGAGAGATGGTGTAATCCAGGACATATTGTGGTTAAGAAACAATTGTGTGGAAAGGATATTGAACTGCTAGCCGTGGGCATGAGACCTTTTTACCTGCCAAGGGAACTATCACATGTTATTGTACTAGCTGCCTATGTCCCCCCCTCTGCTAAAGCTGACGCTGCCTGTGAAGTCCTCCATGCTGTTGTGAGTGAGCTGCAATCATCTCACCCCCATGCCCTGCTCCTAGTGTCTGGAGACTTCAACCATGTCTCAGCATCCACTCTACCAGGCTTCACACAGTATGTAACCTGCCATACAAGAGACAACAAGACGCTGGACTTGCTCTTTGCCAATGTAAGGGATGCATATAACTCATCTGCCCTACCACCCCTAGGCAGATCAGATCACAACCTGGTACATCTACGACCCACATACATTCCACTGGTGCACAGAGAACCGGCGGTTACCCGTACCGTGAAGATTTGGTCAGAGGGAAGTGTCGAGTCTCTAAGGGACTGCTTTGATATAACTTTATGGGAAGTGTTTCAAGACTCATTTCCAGAGGACATTGAGGGACTCACACATTGCATAACGGACTACATTAATTTCTGTGTGGACAGCACGGTACCAACTAGGAAGGTGAGGTGTTTCTCCAATAACAAACCATGGATTAACTCTGAGATTAAAACTCTCCTCAAGCAAAAAAAGAGAATTTTTAGGTCTGGGGACAAAGATGGCCTGGGGGCGGTTCAGAAACAGCTGAGACAATTGATCAGGGAAGGGAAAGCCAACTACAGACGGAAGATGGAGCTACAGATGGGGGAGGGTAGAATCTCTGAGGTGTGGGACAGCCTTAAGGCAATTTCAGGACACAAGGAAAAGACAAGGCACCGAACAGTAGGGGACAGGAAGTGGCTTAACGAGCTTAATCTATTCTTCAATAGATTCGACTCCAAGCAAATGCTCCCTCCACCAGCATGTCAGCTAACCGCCCTCCCCTCACACACCAAGACCCAACCCCCACCGACCTGCGGTCAACTGCAATCTGACTATCTGATCCTGCAGGAGTCTCAGGTGTGTAAGGAAATGAAGAATATTAGAGCGAACAAAGCGGGGGGACCTGATGGTATAAGCGCAAGAGTTCTTAAAATGTGCAGTGACCAGCTGTGTGGTATTATAACGCACATGTACAATATGAGCCTGAAGCTGGGGGTGGTACCTCAACTGTGGAAAACATCTTGCGTGGTACCAGTCCCAAAGAAACCCAACCCGATGGGCTACAATGACTACCGACCTGTAGCACTGACATCACACCTAATGAAGGTCCTAGAGAGACTGGTCCTGACACACCTACGCCCCCTAGTGAGCTCCGCTCTGGACCCCCTCCAGTTTGCCTACCGGCCAGGCATTGGGGTAGATGACGCCATCATCCACCTTCTTCACAGAGCTCTCTCTCACCTGGAGAAACCCGGGAACACTGTGAGAATAATGTTCTTTGATTTCTCCAGTGCGTTCAACACCATTCAGCCAGGGCTACTGAGGGAGAAGCTGAACCTTGGTGGTGTGGACCATCACCTGTCCAACTGGATCCTAGACTACCTGACAAACCGCCCTCAGTATGTGAGAGCCCAGGACTGTGTGTCTGACACTGTGGGCACCTCAAGGTACAGTTCTTGCCCCATTCCTCTTCACACTGTACACTGCTGACTTCAGGCACAACTCATCCAGCTGTTACTTACAGAAGTACTCCGATGACTCTGCTATAGTCGGCCTTATCACTGATGGCGATGATAGGGAATACAGAGACTTAAACCGGGATTTTGTTGAATGGTGCCAGCAGAACCAGCTCAGGATTAATGCTGGGAAGACCAAGGAGATGGTGGTGGACTTTAGTAAACGGAGAGGTGCTTCGACCCCGGTGGAGATCCAAGGAACATGTATTGAGATAGTCAGGACCTATAAGTACCTGGGCGTGCTCCTCAATAATAAACTAGACTGGGCTGATCACCTGGAGGCGCTGCACAGAAAGGGCCACAGCAGACTCTACCTGCTCAGGAGGCTGAGGGCCTTCGGAGTCCAGGGGACACTTCTTAGGGCCTTCTTCAACTCTGTGGTTGCCTCAGCCATCTTTTTCGGTGTGGCCTGCTGGGGAAGCAGTATATCAAACAGGGACAGAAATAGACTTGACAGGCTGATCAGGAGGGCCAGCTCTGTCCTGGGGAGCCCCTTGGACCCAGTACAGGTGGTGGGTGACAGAAGGATACTGTCTGTGGTGACCTCCATGCGGGGGAACAAATCCCACCCCATGTATGGGACCCTGATGGGACTTGGCAGCACTGTAAGCGACCGTCTGCTTCACCCCAAGTGTGAGAAGGAGCGCTATCGCAGGTCCTTCCTTCCAACCGCGACCAGGCTGTATAATCTACATCAGACCAAAACGAAGAGCTCTCCGCACAGAGAACTAATGATTATGAGGATGACCATGAGGTCTTCTTCTTTCTCTTCTGTTTTTCCTTAGCTGCCATGGACTCCTAGTATATCTTCTCTTCTCAGCTTATCTGTGTCTACGTCTGTAACATATTACTCTGTATTATCCTGTATCTGTATTACTATGCTGCTGTAACACGCTGAAATTTCCCCAAGGTGGGACTATTAAAGGATTATCTTATCTTATCTTATCTTATATATTATGCTCTGGTGTGTGGAACTGTGTGCAGAAGCACGTATCCAATTCTTTGGCATGTGGTACTGTGTGCTGGCGCATATATCCAATCCCCCGGCATATGGTACTGTGCGCAGACACACATATCTAATCCTCCGGTGTGTGAAACTGTGTGCAGACGTGCGTACCTAATACTACGGCATGTGGTACAGTCAGCGTCGCACCTCCCATGAGGCGACCTGAAGCGAGCGCTTCAGGCGGCGCTATGTCAGGACCCCAGGGAGGGCGGCATTTTTGATTACCTAAGCCAGTCCAGGACAAGCTGTCCTGGACTGGCTTAGCACCGAGCGGTGGTTTGGGGAGGTCACTGGAGCATCGCTGCTGCAGCTTCCTCCCCTCACGCTCAGGCAGAGAGCAGGTTATCTCCGTGCCTGCGAACGGCGCTAAGCCCTGCCCCTTCGCTCAGCCATGCCCCTTCGCTTGGCCACGCCCCCTTCGCTTCGCCCTCTCCTCGGGGGGGGGGGGGGGGGCGGCTTTCTGTAGTTCGCCTCGGGTGGCAAAAGGGGTAGGTTCACCCCTGGGTACAGTGTGCAGACGTGCGTTTCTAATCCTCTGGCAGTGGTACTATGTGAAGACATGCGTATCTAATCCTCTGGCATGTTGAACTGTGTGCAGATGTGCATATCTAATCCTCCCCTGTGTGGTATTGTGTGAAGAGGTGCATATCTAATCCTCCCCCCGTGTGGTACTTTGTGCAGACACACGTATCTAATCCTTCAGCATGTGGAACTGTGTGCAGATGCTCATATCTAACCCTCGGTCATGTGGTACTGTGTACAGACGCACGTATCTAATCCTCCCCTGTGTGGTATTGTGTGCAGACGTGCGTTTCTAATCCTCTGGCAGTGGTACTATGTGAAGACATGCGTATCAAATCCTCCGGCGTGTTGAACTGTGTGCAGATGTGCGTATCTAATCCTCCCCTGTGTGGTATTGTGTGAAGAGGTGCATATCTAATCCTCCCCCGTGTGGTACTTTGTGCAGACACACATATCTAATCCTTAAGCATGTGGAACTGTGTGCAGACGCTCATATCTAACCCTCAGTCATGTGGTACTGTGTACAGACGCACGTAACTAATCCTCCCCTGTGTGGTATTGTGTGAAGAGGCGCATATCTAATCCTATGGCGTGTGGAACTGTGTGTAGATGCACGTATCTAATCCTGCGGCATGTTGTGCTTTGTGCTGAGACGTGTATCTAATTCTCTGGCTTGTGGTACTGTAAGCAGAGACATGTATCTAATCCTCCAAAGTGTGGTACTTTGTGCAGACACATGTATCTAATCCTCCCCTGTGTGGTATTGTGTGAAGAAGGCGTGTGGAACTGTGTGTAGATGCATGTATCTAATCCTACGGCATGTGGTACTGTGTGCAGACATGCTTATCTTATGCTCTGGTGTGTGGAATTGTGTGCAGATGCGTGTATCCAATCCTTTGGCATGTGGTACTGTGTGCAAACGCATGTATCCAATCCCCCGGCGTGTGGTACTGTGTGCAGATGCGTGTATCTAATCCTTCGGCATGTGTAACCGTATGCAGACGCACATA